>NC_139772.1:2550170-2567670 GCF_965231275.1 Zosterops lateralis
ACCCCAAAATCCTCCCCTGTGCCTGGGAGTGTTTGTCCCAAACCCTCCTGGAGCTCTGGAAACCTTGGGAATGTCAGAGTTCCCTGGAGAATTCAGTGCCCCACCACCCTCTGGAGGTGTTTGTTTGGAGTTTTTTTTGATTCCTTCAACCCCCTGAAAGTTTTAGGAGGCAAAACTTTAAAAATTTGGAAGTCCCTCCTCAATTTCCAGATTAAATCTGGAGATTTTTTGCCCCAGTCCCATCCTGGGATGACTCAGGGCAGGGAAGGGAGGTGAAACTTGTGGGGTTGGTGCTGAAAACCCTCCCACAGGGCCACCCTCAGCCAAAATCAGCAATAACTAAACCTGGAAAGGAGCAGATCCCATAAAACCCTGCCACAGCTGGGAAATCCTTTACAAATGAAGCTGCTTTGCTACAAAAAATCGAGTTTAAGCACCTTGATCTCCCTGATTTGTTCTGGATCCACAGCCCAGGTGGTGCAGAAGATGTGGAATCACCTCCTTTCAACCCTTTTCCATGAGAAAATCCGATTTTCACAGCTGCTCTGACAGGATTTATTGACACCTTTGCCTCTGTTTAAACCCAGAACAGCAGCAAAAGGCCCCAGGCTCTTGTAAAATTCTGTGTTTTGAAGGATCACAGCAGTGGCTGGGAACCACAGAGAGCTGCAGCAAATCCTAATTATTGTGGGAAACACCAAGAGCTTCCAATCTTTACCTTTTTGTACCAAAAACTGAGAGTAAAATCAGTAAAATAAGTAAAATCCTGCCATTGCTTTGGTTCCAGGATCGATTTCTTCCTGCAGATGTTGCAAGAAATAGGATTTATTTCCCAATATCCCAATATTTATTGGGATTTATTTCCCAATAACCTGATCCTGCTGCAATTTTTTTTTTTTAATCTGCACTGAAGGCCTGAAGTTCACCAAAATTCAAAAACCCTGTGGAAAGACATTTAATCCTGATTTAATAAAAACACACAGTGCTCATTCTGCTACTCCTCCACTGCTGTCAATGTATTTAAAAAATGATAAATTTTGTGTGTTTTATGGTAAAACTGACTGCTCAGGGCTCGGGCTCAGCTCCTGCTCATCCTCCTGATGTAAAATTCATCAATTTAGAAAGATGCCAATGTTCCTGTGGCATCATCTCAGCTGGAGAAAAGTGGGATTTATCTATGAGTAACTGGGCTTTGTTTCCAATTAAAATCTTTATTGGGATGGAAAAGACTGAGGGAAACCTTAAAGCTGAGTGTGGAGGAACCAAAAATGCATTATTTTTGTATTATTTTATTATATATGCTTTCAAAAAGGGATGGAACTCCTTTTGGCTGGAATCATGGAGTGGTTTGGGTTGAAGGGGATGTTAAAACTCATCCCATTCCACCTTCCCCCGTCCCGGGCTGCTCCTGGCCTTGGGCATTCCAGGGATCCAGGGGCAGCCACAGCTTCTCTGGGAATCTGTGCCAGGGCTCAGCATCTCACAGGGAACAATTCCTGCCCAAAATCCCATCTAAATCCACTCTCTGGCAGTGGGGAGCCATTCCCTGTGTCCTGTCTCTCCTTTCCTTATCTCAAATCCCTCTCCAGCTCTCCTGGAGCTCCTTTACGCCCTGGAAACTCTCCTGGAGCCCCTTTGGGCCCTGGAAATCGCTCTGAGCTCTCCCTGGAACACCCTGAGTTCTCCCTGGAGCACCCTGAGTTCTCCCTGGAGCTTTCCCTTCTCCAGTGAACATCCCCAGTGTTGGGAAAGATGGACCAGGGAAACCTTATAAATATGATTGCTTAGCAAAAGATTCTGAAAATATCAAACCTGTAATCGAAATAGAAATGGGAGCTCACTTTGAGTTGTAGGACACCGAGCCTTAGTCACTCTATAACCTGAAGACAACAGCCTGGGCAGCTGGAGGAGAATCCCTTTGGATTGAACAATCCCCTTCTGCTGCCTGAGGGATCCAAAGGCCAATGGAGCAAAACAGAAAAGTCTGAAGAGGAGTTTTTAGAGTTTAAAATGTAACACATGGTAATGTAGCAGTTCTTATAGGCTGTATGTAGATTCTATAGGATTTTGTGTCTTGTATTGGTTGGTCAGTGTAAATTAGAATATTCATCACAAAAGGAGATAGAATGGATTGGAACCAGGACCTTGGTCTCTTTTTCCTGCTCTTCCCCCTACACTCTGACCCTGCCCCTTGCTCTCTCTCCCCTCTTCTCAGCCCAAACCCTCTTGCTCTCTCTCCATCTCTCTTTGGGTCTTCCCTCCATCCCAGGCTGGTGGCTGAAGGCAAAGCCCTTTCTACCCACAACCCTTGCAATAAAACCACATATTCTAGAACATCTCAGGTTTGTCCCTGTAAATCACGGATATTTCTACACCCCCAGCTCTCCCAGCAGAGTTTCCCCAACCTTTATCTCATCTCCCCGCTCACCCCAACACCTCCACACTCCTCCCTGTGCCAACACCCCCCCCCCCCCTAAACTCAACCCACGACCCTTCCCCACCTCCCTGATCCCTGCAGGAACCCCTCACCAGGGTCAGGGCCACCTCCAGCATGGGGGCGAGCGCCAGGGTCCCGTGGAAGAGCGGGATGCAATCCACGAACAGCGCGGGCTGCGGCGGCCGCGGGGCCGGCGGGCGCTCGGCCACCAGCAGCCCGTTGACGGCGCAGTGCGGGTACTTGGCGCCGTGCAGGACCATCTTGCAGTAAGCTTGTGTGGTCAGTTTCATGGTGCCGTGTCCCGGTGTCCCGGTGCCGGTGCCGGTCCGGCCGCCTCACGCCGCGACCCGCCCGCCGCCCAGCGCGGCCGCCTGTCGGAAAACGCCGCTAAGCGCGGCCGGCTTTGCGACAGTGATTTTTGGGGGGGGGATTTGGGGTTTGTGGGGAGGGAGGGGAAGGGAGGGGAGGGAAGGGAAGGGAGGGGAGGGAGGGCAGGGAGGGGAGGGTCCCGAAAGTGTCCCCGGGATGGGAGTGCAGGGTCAGGGGTGGTTTGGGTGCCCGAGGTGCTGTGGAATCAGGGAATGGATGGCAGATGGGGTGAGGTGGGGAAAACATCTGGGGTTGGAAAAGGTCTCTGGGATCATTGGGCTGGAAAAAATCTCTGGGATCAGCCGGTCCCAGATGACTGTGACCGGTCATCTCTATGTCATGTTTTGGGTTGGAAAAGATCTCTGGGATCATCGGTCTGGAAAAGATGTCTGAGGTCATCCAGTCCAGCCTCTGACCCATCACATCCATGTTATGGTTTGGGTTGGAAAAGATCTTTGGGATCATTGGATTGGAAAAGATCTCTGGGATCATCCAGTCCAGCCTTTGACCAGTCACCTCCATGTCATGGTTTGGGTTGGAAAAGACCTCTGGGATCATCAGGCTGGAAAAGATCTCTGGGATTATCCAGTCCAACCTGTGACCAGTCACCTCCATGTCATGATTGGAATTGGAAAAAATCTCTGCAATGATCAGGCTGGAAAAGATCTCTGAGGTTATCCAGTCCAGTCTGTGACCCATCACCTCCACGTCATGGTTTGGGATTGGAAAAGATCTCTGCAATGATCAGGCTGGAAAAAACCTCTGGGATCATCAGGCTGGAAAGGATCTTTGGGATCATCCAGTCCAGCCTGTGATCAATTGCCTCCATGTCGTGGTTTTGGGCTAAAAGTGCTTTAAAGCTCATCTACTTCCAACCCCGACACCTTTCACTGTCCCAGGTTACTCCAAGTCCTGTCCAGCCCAGCCTTGGGCACTGCCAAGGGTGTGACATCCCAAATAATAAAAGAAAAAAAGGGTTTCTGTATAAAAGGTGACATCCCAAATTACTTCAGTGATGCCTCAGCTGTCACACTGATCCCATCCAAACCCCTGGAAGCTTTTGGTGCTTTTTCCATCCTGGTTTTTGGCTGGTGCTGGGCTCCAAACCTTGAACCCTGTGTGCGGTTCTGAGCCCTCCGCAAAAACACATTGAGGGGCTGGAGCGTGTCCAGGGAAGGGAACAGAGCTGGGAAAGGGGCTGGAGAATCCTGAGGGAGCTGGGAAGGGGCTGGAGAATCCTGAGGGAGCTGGAAAGGGGCTGGAGAATCCTGAGGGAGCTGGGAAGGGGCTGGAGAATCCTGAGGGAGCTGGGAAGGGCTGGAGAATCCTGAGGGAGCTGGGAAGGGTCTGAGCCTGGAGAAAAGGAGGCTCAGAGGGGCCTCCTGGCTCTGCACAAGTCCCTGCCAGGAGGGGACAGCCGGGGGGTTGGGCTCTGCTCCCAGGGAACAGGGACAGGAGCAGAGGGAACGGCCTCAGGCTGGGCCAGGGGAGGCTCAGGGTGGGCACAGCAGGAATTTCCCCATGGAAAGGGCGCTCAGAGATTGGAACTGCCCAGGGAGGGCTGGATCCCCATCCCTGGAGGTGTCCCAGGAATTCCTGGAGATGACACTCAATGCTTTGAGCTGGGCACAAGGCGATGACCGGTCACAGCTCGGATCCATGACCTCGGAGCTCTTTTCCACCCTCAAACATCCCGGGATTTTGGGAATGAGGGATAAACCTCCAGGGGCGGTCCGCCCGTATCCCGGCAGCCCCCGCGCGGGCGCCGCTCCGGCCCGGGCCGCTCTCTCCCGGCGTCCCCCGGCACTTCCGCCCGCGGTTCCTTCCGGTCCCGCCCGCCGTAGAGGACGGTCGCCAGGTCGTGGGGCCGGGACGGGCCGGGAGGAGCCCGGGAACGGGCAGGGAACGGGCTGGGGACGGGCTGGGAGGGAGAACAGAGCCCCCTCCGCCATCCCTATCCGCGCCCGGGCTGGCGGGGCAGCGCGGCTTGGGGGGTTGTTGTGAGGGGGGAGCGGTGCGACCCCTCCCGCGGGTTTCGGCCCGTCCGTGCGGGGTCTGTCACCGCTGTCGCGACATGTCGGGGGGGACTGAGGTGACAACCAGGGAGGGCAAGGTCAGGGGCAGACAGCGGGTCCGTGCGGGAGCTTGAGCGGCTTTGGGCTGAGGTGGGATCACTCAAATCCCGTGTGGAAGGGAATCCCTTGTTTGGGATCCCGCCCTTCCCTGGGATGTGCCGGGGCTGCTCCTGCCGAGGGGTCGCCGCAGTGGCTGTGGGATGTGCTTGGGGCTCCTGGAACCCGCCCAGGAACGGTTTATTTTGGAATTACAGCGTTCCTAGAAAGGTGATTTAAATAAGGGAACGTCCTTTGCTTCGAGTGCAGGGAGGCTCGGGTTAAAAACCGGGAGAGAAAGGCTCATCCAAGTCAGTTTAGTGGGAGAATATCCCACAAAATGTCAGCGTGGAGTGATGTGCTGCCCTTTGGAGAAGGAGCAGGACATCTTTAGGCTCTATTATATATATATATATATATATATATATATTCGTGGGAAATGCTCTTATTTGACCTTGGGCACTGACTGCTGCTGCTGCCCCTGCAGGATGTTGGCCTCCAGAGTGTTCAGCCTGGTCGGGAGGAGATCCATCTCCACCTCCCTCTGCCTCAGGGCACACGGACACGGTGGGTCCCTCAGGGCAGGGAGGGGACAAAACAGGGCCTGGAGGGGAGGAGCACAAAGAACTGCTCTGGGTGAGGGGAGGGCTGGGATGGAGGGAGCTCGGGGACCTGGCAGGAGTCAGAATCATGGATTGTTCAGGTGGGAGAAGAGCTCCAACGTCACCCAGTCCAAGCTGTGCCAAATCCTCACCTTGTCCCCAGAGCTCTGAGTGAAAATTCCTGGGGCACCTCCAGGGATGGGGATCCAGCCCTCCCTGGGCAGTTCCAATCCCTGAGCACCCTTTCCATGGGGAAATTCCTGCTGTGCCCACCCTGAGCCTCCCCTGGCCCAGCGTGGGGCTGTTCCCTCTCCTCCTGTCCCTGTTCCCTGGGAGCAGAGCCCAGGCTGTCCCCTCCTGGCAGGGACTTGTGCAGAGCCAGGAGGTCCCTCCTGAGCCTCCTTTTCTCCAGGCTCAGCCCCTCTCAGCTCCCCCTGGATCCCTGTTAGTCCTGGGATAGTGGGAGGTGTCCCTACCCATGGCAGGGGCTGGAATTGGGATGAGCTTTAAGGTCCTTCCCGATCCATCCTGAACCATCCTGTAATTCCATCTTTATGCTGTTAGAACTGGGATTTATTCTAAATGCTTCTACCTCCTGAATTCCTGCACTGCTGTGCTCTGTGCTGTGGGGGCTCAGAGGGGTCTGTACTGTCCCCTGATGTCCCCTGTCCCCTGTCAGGCGTGGTGAAGGCTGAGGATTACACCCTGCCCTCCTACGTGGACCGGCGGGACGTGCCCCTGCCCGAGGTGGCCTTTGTCAGGGACCTGTCGGCGCAGCAGCGGGCGCTCAAGGAGAAGGAGAAGGCGTCCTGGAGCGCCCTGTCCGCTGAGGAGAAGGTGGAATGTGAGTTTTGGGGATGCTCTAAGGGGACTCCCAGGCAGCAGCAGCAGGATTTCCATGTTGGGTTTGGGTGGGATGGGTTTAGGGGGAAGATCAGCTCGTTCTGCTGTTGTTAGAGAAATAAAAGAACCACAATCACCTGTCAAGGTGAGAAGTGAGAAGAGAAAGGGAAAGTTTTATTCTGGTTTGGGGTTTAAACAGGGTTTGGAATTTGATCAGGGATTGGGGGAGTAACACCTCTCACCTCTCTAACCCCAGTGGTCAACTTAGAAGTCCATCAATTTGTCCTTCCTCCCCTGGAAGGGAATGTGTTATTTACCAAACATCAGGTTTTTGTTTGTCTTACAGTTTGTAAGGAAGCTCTAGGAAAAATGGTAGAAGGCTGAAAAATCAAGGCAACAGGTGTGGAATGGGGTTAGGTGGGAAGGGAGTGGGAAGATCAGCTCGTTCCACCATCCCAGGCTGCTCCAAGCCCTGTCCAGCCTGGCCTTGGACACTTCCAGGGATCCAGGGGCAGCCACAGCTGCTCTGGGAATCTGTGCCAGGGCCTGCCCACCCTCACAGGGATTGATTCCTTCCCAATATCCAATCTAAACCCATCCAGCTCAAAGCCATTTCCCTTGTCTTATCACTCCAGGCCCTTGGAGGCCATGCTTGGAACAGCTTTTAATCCCTGTTTTTCCCCAGTGTCTGTGAGCAGAGCTGATCCATGAAGGAATTTACTTATGATGGAGCTCCTTGTGTGTGTTCCATGGTTTTTATTCCCAAGATCTTTGATGCTGTTACAGAACATGAAATGCCTCTGCTGTGGCTTCTGTTCCATGTCTGAGCTCACGTTCAGCCATTCCTTCCTCTCCCAGAAACCAAATAATAATAATAATAATAATAATAATAATTTCTTGATTCCCATCTGCTTTCAACAAGCCAGGAAAAAAAAAATCTCTTCAATACAACAATGTGCCATTGTTATTCCAGCTGAGTGAAGTGAGCCCCAAACACAAACTTGGATTTGAATGTTAACAACCACTGACCTTGCCATGAACCAAATTCCAGCTAATGAAAGCTCCCTGTGGGTGTTTGACTTGCAAATAATCTCTTCATCTTATTCTAACTGCTTTCCTGGTGTGAAGGGAGAACTTGGTCTGGGAAAAGTTTAAAAATTATTGAGGAATGGCTCCAGAATTTTCTGTTGCTCTGGGTTTTAAATTCCTGCGGATTTCAGTGGCAGCTGTGGAGCCTTTTGAGCTCGAAACATTCCTGTTGGAATTATTTGTGCTAGGAAGCTTTGGGGTCAGTAAGCCCAAAGCAATTCCACACTGGGAATTGGAGGGGAGGAAGGAGAACTCCCAGTTTTCCTTCTTTCAGGTCTGTTCTGTAAATAACTCGTGCCCAACTTTAGGATAATCTGTAAAATGGAGACTAAAACTGATGTGGAGGTGAAACAACTAATTGGCTTTGGTATGTGCCCAACTTAATTTAACATCCATCCCCTTTTGGGGAGCCTCAGGCTTCCTTCACCTCCCTCTGCAGAATTCCTGGTCACCTGCAAATCCCAGGAAAAGTTAAAAGAGAGGATTTGATATTTTTTTTTTTTCCCCCAAGTGTATCGGATGAAATTCAACGAGACCTACGCAGAGATGAAGAAAGGGACAAGCGAGTGGAAAACCATCGTGGGGGGAGTTCTGTTCTTCCTTGGTTTCACTGGATTCATCCTCATCTGGCAGAAGCACTTCAGTAAGTAAACTCTTCCCTGGAGAGTGGGATCAGGAGATGCCTGATGGGAATTCTGTGGGGTCAGGGTTATGGGACAGCCAGAACAGGGAGCTCCCAGCAGGAGCTCTCTGTTAACCCCTGAAAACTCCATCCTGGAGCTGTAACTTGTGGGGATGGAGCAGAAATATTCAGGGAGCTGACTCAGAGAAAAGGAGTGGAGGTTTGGGAGGACAGGAAGTGGAAGGGAATGAGCAGTGAGATTCTTGATCCCAGAGCTTCCCCTCTTTTGCTGCCTTGGGTAGTGAACATTTGGGTTTCTGCCACGTTTGGCTGCTTTCCCAGCTCCAGGGAGCCTCCAGCTGCTGGGAGGCAGAGCAGCAGTTAAAGGAGCTGCTCCCTGCCTTGAAAGAAAGGAAAGCAGGAAGCTGTTACCTTGGTGATGAAGGAAACCACTGGAGAATCCATGTGGGAATGTGATCTGAGCTGGATGCTGCAGAAACTGGATGCAGGGAGTGGAGGTTTGGACAGATCACAGAATCACAGGCTGGTTTGGGTTGGAAAGGGTCTTGAAGATTATCCCATTTCCCCTCCATCCATGGACAGGGACACTTCCCACTATCCCAGGTTTCTCCAAACCCTGTCCAACCTGGCCTTGGACATTTCGAAGAATGAGACAACCACAGCTTCTCTAGTCAACCTGCTCCAGTGGGGAAAAAAACCCCTTTTATTAGTGAAACTTAGGCCAAAATTCCCAACTTGGTGATGTGGCACGAGGACGTAATTCCGTAATTAATTCCGTAATTAATTCCATAATTAATTCCATAATTAATTCCCCAATTCCTGCAGTGTACGGCGCCATCCCTCACACCTTCTCCGAGGAGTGGGTGTCTGCTCAGACCAAGAGGATGTTGGACATGAGGGTGAACCCCGTGGAGGGCATCTCAGCCCAGTGGGATTTTGACAAGAACGAATGGAAGAAATAAAAAGCAACTCAGTGGAACCTGCTCTGCTTGAACGTGAAATGATTCCATCACCCCGTGCGTGACCTCGTTGCTTGTTACTGTACTGGAACACCCTCTCCACCTCCAGAAATGCTAATAAACGTCTGGTTAACTTGAGAGGTGCCTGGTGCTGGTCTCTGGATGGGTTTGGTGGGGTGGGAAATTTGGTTCCTGAATGAGGTTTGCTTCCTGGCTTAATGTTTTCGGGGCTAAGGAAGCTGCTGCCAAATTTCTCCCTTCAGCTGAGCCGGTGTCTCCTGGGCTCTGCAGGTTTTGAGCTCTTAATCCCTGTTTTTCACAGTTTTTCTCTGTGAGCAGAGCTGATCCAGGAAGGAATTTTCTTGATTATGATGCAGCTCCTTGTGTGCCCACACGTGGAAATCCATGGTTTTTGTTCCCAAGATCTTTGGTCTCTCTGATCCCTGCCCCTCTGAAGACTAAACCAGGATTTGACTTTAATTTGCTCTTTTCCTGATGGGAGAGGAAACCATCAGGAAACCATCAGGGAACTTGATGTGGTTTAGGAGCTGTGGTGGGGTCTCAGCCACTTGCTGGCCCCTCTTTCCCTCCCACTCAGAAATTTGGGAAGGTTTTTAAGGTGAACTAATCTGGTGGGTATTAAGCAATGAGCTCTCCTTCCTACACCTGAAAAATAAATCCCTGAAGTGATAAATTTATCTCTGAGGTGATAAGGATGAAGGTGACAATCCCAGGCTGGTGAATGGCTGGAATTCTGCTTTTCCTTCTTTTTGCACAGCCCCAGCCTCTGGCAGCCTGGTGGCACCAGCCTGGGTGAGGGACATGGAGCTGCCAGGGGTTTGTGCCTGGAAAATTCATGTTTTGGGGCAAATGGAGTTCCCAGTGCTGCTGGGATAAGGGAGTTGTTCCTTCCCAAAAGGCTGTGGAAGGCCAGGAGAGAAACCTGAGCCTTGCCATGATCCCAGATCTTTATTTCATCCTCCCCTTCCTGGCACCAGGCGCTCTCTGCTCCCTTTCCCTCCAGAGCAGCAGCGGGACGCGTCGGAGCAGCCTGCAGGTGAGCTGAGCTTGCCAGGGCTCTGCTTGCTCCCCTCCTGCCGTGTTTCCCTTCCTCCTGCTCTTGGGGAGGCTCAGATCTCACCATCCTCCCTGGGAATTTTGGGGGTTTGTTTGCAGGCAGCCTTGGAGACCGAGAAACAATCCGAAAATCCTGATCCTGAGCAGAGAAAATCCATGGGGAGTGGAATGAGCAAGGTACAGGGGGACAATGGGATGGTGGCCAGCACGTCCTCTCCTTCTGCAGCCCATGGATACACTTCCCAGGTCCCTAAATACAACTGTCTGCACCTTCCCCTTTCCCACACCCCTTTGGAATGCCAGGCACTTCAAGAGAATTAAGAAAACAAACGGATTTAAATCCGAGGTGAAGAGCTCAGTGTCTGCAGGTGTCAGAAAAGTGACAGCTGGCCTTAAATGCTCATCCCTGGGGTGGTAAAACCCTGGCATTTTCATCCTCAGGGATAACAGGGGTCCCTGCAGGGAAATTCCTCCCTTTCCACCCTCGGGCTGTGCCCCAGCAATGGGGGAAATGTGGTTTCAGTGCTGCTTTTTTCCTCCAGGGCTGGAGGAGGGGATCGATTTCTGTTGGTGTCCTTAAATAACCACTTGGAATGTGAGTCCTCCAGTTTAAAATTAGACTCTGGGACAACAACAGTGAGATCAGATCAGGGCAAACTCCCTCTGCGTGGCTCTGATGTGGTGTAACACCAGCATTCACCTGCTGTGGGCTCAGCCTGACAGGCAAAGTGGGGGTTACAACCCCCCAGGGCCACCAAACCCTCTTGGGGAGCCCAAAACCAAACAGGGCTAAAAGGCTGGGTTGGTGCAGACATTTTTTGATTCAGTTTTGGACTCTATAAGATGCAGGGCTCTGCATTCCCCTTCACAGTTTGTGCTGAATGCAGGTGTTTGCACCCAGGAATGGGCTGGGGTTCAGCTGGATGTGACCCAGGGCTGTTGAAATTCCCTAAAACTCCTCAAACTTCAGGGCTCTTCTGCCAGATGGGCACCAGCACATCCAGCTGATAATCAGCTCTGTCCTTCCGTGCCTCTGGAAATGCTCTGGTGGGTTCTCACACCCCTCAAACACCCTGAGCTGGTCCTTTTCTCCTTCATAACCCTGCAGCAGCGAGCTGGAGACCGAGTTTGCAGCCTTGACATCTCTTAACTGCAATAAATATAAATCCTGCTATAAATAGTGTCCATCCATGCCCAGCTGGCAGATGCAACCTTTGAAACTCCAGAGGATCACATCCAAACTCCTCCCATCTCTGTGCTGAGCTTTTCTGAGCTCTGCTCTCCTGAGGGCTTTAGGCTCAGCCTTTCCTGCTTGTTTATGAAGATGATCCTTGGATTTGGCTGCTTGGTTTGGCACGGCCTGGGGAGTTTGGTGCCAGGTGTCCTGGTCCTGCTGGAACCAGAGCTCATTCCCACCACATCAGATGTACCTTGAATTCTCTCTCTTTTTTGTCACCTCCCAGATTGTCACCGGCCTCTACCTGGGGAATATTCGTGGTAAGTGTCTCTCCCTGCCCCTCCCTGGTGCTGTGGGATCCTTGGGCAGCTGGCAGGGCTGGAGGATTCCTCTCCTTGGCAGCTCCATGTGCTCCCAACTGGGAATCTCAGCATCTTCCAGAGTTGCCCCAAATCCCCATCCCAATTTCCAGTGATCTCAGTTTAGCCCAGGAAAGGGAACTGTGGTCACCAGCCCTGCTGGAACATCAGCAAATTCATGGCATATCTGGAAACCTCAACAACAAGGACACAACAGCCTTTTCTGGGTTATCAGGGTTAATTTCTGATTCTGGGGGTGGCTTTAGGAACCTGCTGTCCCCTGATGTCCCATGTCCCTTGGGCAGGTGTGGTGAAGGCTGAGGATTACACCCTGCCCACCTGTATGGAACCTGCTGAGTGCCCACCCATCCCAGGGGGATTTTGTTTGGAAACAAGTGTCCAATCTCCTTCCCTGGGATGAGAGGCAGTGGGAAGGGCTGGAATGGGGGTCAGGGGGTGCCAGCAGGGCAGGTAATTCCCACCTGGCTCCCATTTCCAGACTCTGAGGACCACGAGAACCTGCAGAGGAAGGGGGTGACCCACATCCTGTCCGTCCACAACGGCGCCAAGCCCGTGCTGGAGGTTTGTGCCTGGCTGGGGGGCCTGGGGACCACCCGGGGCAGCAGGAGCTGGGATGGGACACCCGGGAGCTTCTCCTGCCCTGGGCAGGAGCAATGCTGGATTGACACCCATTTGCACCAATTTACACCGATTTGTACCATTTTACACAAGGCAATGCTGCCCAAAGCAGCTCAGTGATGGATTTGGGGAGGGGACCGAGGGCTGTTTGGGGCATCCCTCGGGGGTTTTTGGGCTGCGGGGTCAGGCCCGGTGCTGCCGGGGGGTCCCCACGAGAGGGCGGCGGCGCCCCGCGAATGGAGCCCCGGCGGGGAGGGGACACAGAGGGAGGGACCCGCTCCCTGCCCGGGCGCTGCTCCCTGTCCCCGGTTCTCTGCGGGGCCCTCGCTGGGGAAACTGAGGCAGGAGGGAGCTGCCCCTGCGGTGATGCCGGAGGGGTGGGGCGGGTCGCTGGTGCACAAATCCCTGCCCGGGTGGCAGCTGCGGGTTGGGCTCCCGGGATGTGCGGGGAGTGAGGGGCGCTGGATACCTGATGGGGACAGGGACAACTTCCACCGTCCCAGGCTGCCCCAAGCCCTGTCCAGCCTGGCTTTGGATATTCCAGGGATCCAGGGGCAGCCAAAGCTTCTCTGGGAATCTGTGCCAGGGCTTCACTGCACTCACAACCAAGAATTTCTTCCCAATATCCCATCCATCCATCCATCCATCCATCCATCCATCCATCCATCCATCCATCCATCCATCCATCCATCCATCCATCCATCCCTGCCCTCTGGCAGTGGGAAGCCATTCCCTGTGTCCTGTCCCTCCATCCCTTGTCCCCAGTCCCTCTCCAGCTCTCCTGGAGCCCTTTGAGGCTCTGGATGGGGCTCTGAGCTCTCCCTGGAGCTTCTCCTCTCCAGGTGAGCATCCCCAGCTCTCCCAGCCTGGCTCCAGAGCAGAGTTTTTCCAGCTTTTGGAGATTTCCCCCGACTCCTCTGGACTCTCTCCAGCAGCTCCACATCCTTCTTGTGCTGGGGGTGCTCCACCCCAGTGTTGGGATGCTGCAGGAAGGGAACGGGACCGCCAGGACCCCTCATCCTTTTTGGGGCCACCACGGGCAGGGAACCCCAAAAAAACCCCAGGGGAGCCTTTCCCTGCCAAGGTGCTGAGTAATGGGAGTGGGACAGAGCTCCAGGGATGGACAAACGGCTCTGGGCTGGAGAGAGCAGGGCTTGACCACACAGGGAGCAAAGCACATGGAGAGTTTACAACAGGGAGCAAAGCCCATGGGTGCTTACAAGGGGGAGCAAAGTGCGTGGAGAGCTTATAACATGGAGCAAAGCACATGGAGTGCTTACAACAGGGAGTAAAGCACATGGAGTGCTTACAATATGGAGCAAAGCACACATAGAGCTTACAAGGGGGAGTAAAGTGCGTGGAGAGCTTACATTAGGCAGCAAAGTGCAGAGAGCACCTACAATGTGGAGCAAAGCACATGGAGCACTTACAACATGGAGTAAAGCACATGGAGCACTTACAATGGGGAGCAAAGTGTACAGAAGGCTGAATATGGGCAGCAAAACACAACAAAGTGCTTACAACGTGTAGCAAAGCACACTGAGAATTTACAACATGGAGCAAACTGCACAGAGTGCTTACAATGGGGAACAAAGCAGAGTGATAGTTTACAACATGGAGCAAAGCACACGGAACACTTACAACATGGAGCAAAGCATGTGGAGAGCTTACAATGGGGAGCAAAGCACATGGAGAGCTTACAACATGTAGCAAAATCTATGGAGCATTTACAACATGGAGCAAAGAGCAGGGAGCGCTTACAATGGGGAGCAAAGCACAGAGAGAGCTTACAACATGTAGCAAAGCCTACAGAGTGTTTGCAATGTGGAGCAAAGTGCGTGGAGAGCTTACAATGGGAAGCAAAGCACATGGAGAGCTTACAACATGTAGCAAAACCTATGGAGCATTTACAACGTGGAGAAAAGCGCAGGGAGCACTTACAAAGGGGAGCAAAACACACAAAGCGCTTACAACATGTAGCAAAGAGCACAAAGAGTTTACAATATGGAGCAAAGTGCGTGGAGAGCTTACAACGGGGAGCAAAGCACACAGAACACTTACAACACGGAGCAAAGCATGCAGAGAGCTTACAAGATGTAGCAAAGCCTATGGAGCGTTTACAACATGTAGCAAAGTGCAGGGAGTGCTTACGATGGGGAGCAATGTGCACAAAGTGCTTACAACGTGTAGCAAAGCACACGGAGAGTTTACAACATGGAGCAAAATGCATGGAGGGCTTACAACGAGGAGCAAAGCAGAGTGAGAGCTTACAATACGGAGCAAAGCACACAGAGCACTTACAACATGGAGCAAAGCGCACGGAGAGCTTATAACATGTAGCAAAACCTATGGAGCATTTACAACATGGAGCAAAGAGCAGGGAGCACACAAAGTGCTTACAACATATAGCAAAGAGCACGAAGAGTTTACAATATGGAGCAAAGCACGTGGAGAACTTACAATGGGGAGCAAAGCACACAAAGCACTTGCAACTCTCTTGTAAACTCTGCGTGTAGCAAAGTGCACAGAGCGCTTACAACATGTAGCAAAGCACATGGAGCGTTTACAACATGTAGCAAAGCACATGGAGCGTTTACAACATGTAGCAAAGCACATGGAAAGTTTACAACATGGAGCAAAATGCATAGAGGGCTTACAACGGGGAGCAAAGCACAGGCAGAGCTCACAGCCCGGAGCAGAGCCGCGCAAAGGGGAAGCGGGCAGGGCCGGGGGGTTGAGCAATGTGTCAATCACGGCCCCGAGCCGGGACCGCAAACCCCAGCACCGCCCCCGTGTCCCCGGCCTGGGGACACCCGGGGCTGTGGGTCCAGTTATCCCTTTTTCTGACCCAGGTTTGAAAGACTTTTATTCCCTTTTCAGTCTCATGTGAGGGGTGTCGTGGTTTGAAAGCAAAACGAGTGAGAAGCTCCAAGTCAGAAATACAATTTATTAAGAAGAAAGGTAAAAAAGGTGAAATAAAATAAATGCAATAACACAAAGGAGCACTGACAGAGTCAGAGCACACCCTGAGCAGGGTGGGGGGAGCAGTCCAGGTGAGGGGCTCTTCCTGAAGCAGTGATCCCACAGAAAGGTCTGGGAGCTCTGCTCCTCTGGGAATCCAGTGGCTCAGGGCTGCTTGTCCTGTCCCAAATCCCAGATTCTCTCCAGGTGGGAATGCTTGGCTCCTCCCCCTGGGCATTGGGAGCATCTCCCAATGGGATGAGGAGTCGTGCAGTGGCTCCTTGATGGCCCATTAAACAGAGAGAGCTCCTGGAGGGAGTTCCCTGTGAGTCCTGGGCAAGGCATTGATGGGCCATGAGCAGAAGAGCCCAAAGGAGGGGCCTGGGAAAACACTGCCCCACCTGGTTCCAACAGCTCATGGGGATGGGGAGAGAATAAACGCTTTGTGTACATCCTACACTGCAACCCTGGACAGAGGGGTGAGACAATACAGGTTTTACAATTCACACCATCACAATCAGAAGCCAAACCATTTCCTAATTACAACTCATTATAAGCGTTTCTTGGCCTATCAGCTTTTGCCACACAACGTTGTTAATGCCTTAAAGCCAGTCATCTAAATGGTAAAAACTTGCTCTAAATGGTAATTGTGGGTCCTACTAACAATGCACCTTTTCATAATTCTATTTTCCTATTTATATGTTCCATACATTCACCTTTCACAGTTCTATTTCTCCAAAACATCCAGTCTTATTGCAAGGCCATTATGAGAAACTTGTTTCCAGTTCCATTTCTCTCTCAATGATGTCTGTCCTATCCTGTGGCATTTCTAACTCAGCATTTTCTCTCTCAGAGTTTGCACACACATCCATCCTATGTGAGCCTTCAGTCAGACTTTGAGGATTCCCTACAAATCCATTTCCCACAGCTGTGGGTCGGGATTTGGGGTGGATTGAAGCTGTTTTGGCTCCTCCATGGTGAATTTGATGGTGTGGTGGCTCTTCTCAATGCAGGGAGAGGTTGGGATGGCACCAGCATGGAGCTGTGGGTGAGGAGATGCATGGAAAACCTGTCTGTGCTCATCCTTCCCATGTGGGTCATTCCAGCACAGAATTATCCCAGTGCCCATCCTGCTCTGCCTCTTCCTTCCATAAATAATCCACTTTTTCCAACCTCCTGGGCTGCAGGGTGGTCCAGGTGTTGGGCTACCTGAGCCAGGATGGAGATGGGGCAATCCCCGTGGGCTGCAGGATTCCCTCTCCCTAAATTTTGCTAAGAAAAGATTACAAAAACCCCCTCAAGCTCCAGATAAAAAGGATCTAAATTTAGCTTTGACCAGGGAGGATCGAGGAAACGATGTTTTCAGGAGAGGAAAGTAACCTGACCTAGGCCAGCAGGCAGCAGATGATTTATGGGGTATTAAAAGGACGAGGAGGAAATAACTCATTGATGAGAGTGGCTTTGTCAGTGCACATCTTCCTGGTGGAGTTTGGGGCTCCCTGGCTCTGTTTTGGGGGAGATCCTGAATATTTTGGTTGTCCCCACATCTTGGTCTGTCCTGTGGGATTGAGAGGGGTGGGATGGATGAACCCATCCAGTGCAGTGGAGCAAACCCCAAAGTGGTTTTCAGTTTTCTTCTCTCCTCAAGGTCAACTGAAAAAGAAAAAAAAAAAAGGAGAGAAATGGAGGATTTTGTGATTCTTGAAGGTGTTTCGTGACTATTTTATTTTGTATTGCAGGACATGACCTATCTGTGTATCTCAGCCTCGGATTCATCCAGTCAAAACCTGTAAGTGGTTTCCCATCCTTTTTCCTGTTGGTCAATAAAAGCTCAGGGTCTGCAGGATGAAGGTTTAGTCCATTCATGCTGTGAAATTTCACATAATCCCTGACCTTCACAGAAGCTGGGGTTCATTTTTTTTTTGTGTGGTAAATAACATTTTAGGGGCTTAAAAATCTATTTTTAATGTGTGTTTGCGGTCAGGAAATGTAATTTTTTCGTCAAGTTCCAGAATTATTCCACTGGGCAGGATGGAAAATTGGAGTGTTAGAAAGACGATTTGTGTCAGCCTTCAAGGCATTTTTTTAAAAAAGAAAAATTTATTAAAATACAATTTTTTTTTTTGTCACCATATAAAGCACAGATGCTCATAAATCTTGGAATGCTGCTTTGGAGATGAAGCTGCTGAGAGGAGCTGGGAGGAATTCCCAGGATTTTGTGGGATGCTGCTGCC
>NC_139772.1:2572670-2647484 GCF_965231275.1 Zosterops lateralis
TGCTGTGGGATGTAGCAAGAGCTGCCTTTTCCTTGAAACTCCCACTCGTGTTCCCCTCTGGGAATGTCCCTGCTGGGTGGAAAGCTCAGAGGGAAAAGCCCCAATCCTTAGTGGTTAAAAAGTGAGGAGCAGGTTGGACCTTCTGGGCAGCTCCTGGGGGCTGTGGTGCCTCAGTTTCCTTCATCTCAGGGGGCTCAGATGGGAGGGAGGAATGGGGAAGATGCTCCAGCCTCGCTGCTGGAGCGTGCAGCTGCGGTTTCCAGCTGGCAAATGGGCCTTCTCTGGGCTGGAGGGGATAAAGAAGGAAGGAAGGGACCAAGAGCAGCAGCAGCAGGATGATGGGTAAGGTTAGAAAAGGAAGTCAGAGGGCACAGATGGGCATTTCTGGTGAGAGACCTGTCCCCTGTGGTGCTGGCACACTGTGGCCAGGCTGCCTTTTTCCCCCTGCTGGCATCCCAGGTGGGTGTTCCTGGCCTGGGAGGGAGGAGGAGGAGGAGGAGGAGGGCAGTGGGTTGGTGGTCAGCACTGGAGGAAATGGGCTGGAACCACTTCTTGCTCTGGCTTTAAGAGGAAATGCCTGGCAGCTTCCCCCATCTCCCACCCGCCCCGTCCCTCCCCCCTGGGTGGTGGGAGCCACTTCCCAGCCCGGCTGGTGGGTGCTGAGCCTTGCTGGGTGCCAGGGAGCTCTGCCCACGGAGCTCCATCCCTCTGGATGGTTTGCATAGGAGGGATGTTCCCCCCATGAGATCCTGGCCCCAATCCCTTTGGGTCTCACTTCCCAGGGGTTGTTTTCCAGCAAGGAAACAGGTCTGGCTCCCAGGACCTCCCTGGGCAGGGATCTCCCTCTTTGCAGGTGGCAGTTGTGTAACAGCCCTGGTGAGTCCTGCTGTCTCAGGGAGTGGAATTTGGGAAATCCAGACATTCCCAGTGGAAATCCCCCCCTGCCTGAGCTGATTTTCTCTGGCTGCAGGAGAGGGGGATACCACTAGGGTCATTATAAAGTTTTTTTTTTTTGTTATTATTATTTCCTTGTGGCTCACCCAGAGCTGGCGGGACAGTGCTGAGCTGCCAATCCTCCTGCTCTGCATCCCAAAAATTTTCTGGAAACTGGGTGGTTCCTGCTCTTTCAGGAGGCCAAACCCACAGTGAGAGCACCTCACCCTGGGGGTGCCAATCCCCCTGGATCCCTCCCATCCCTGTCCCTGTTCTCCCCCATCCCAGGGCTCCAACACTCCCCCTCTGCACCCTTTGCACCCATGGGTGCCCTCCATCCTTTCTTGGGGGTGTTTGCTGTTGCTGGCTGTGCTCCCACCACTCATCCCAGCAATTCCTGGTTCCCAGCTCCTCAGGGAGATGGCAGAGCTGTTCCCTGCGAGCCCTGGGCAGCTGGAATGGTGAATCCTGGCGCAGCTGCCCCTTCCTGCCCACCCTCATTTCTGCTGAAATTCGGGGCTGTCTGGCTGTTTCCTCATCCCAGCAATAACGGGAACAGTTTCTCTGGATCATCCCTGGCTTCCAGGCCCCAGCCTGCTGCCAGCTGGCCCTTGGCCACCAGGAGGCTCCTGGATAATCGGGATAAGCGGGATGAGAGGTTCTCCACAGCCTCCTGGTGATGAGCGAGGTGTGCTCTGACAACAAACCTGCCCCACCTTGCAAGGACCAACTTGGCTGTGCTGCTTTTATTAGGAAAAAAAAAAAAAAAAAAAAAAAAAAAAAAAAAAAAAAAGCTTTGGGAAGCATTCCTTACGGGAATTCAGGCACAGGAGGAACAGCAGCAGCTTCCTGGCAAGGAGAGATAAATAAAGCTGCTGTCCCAGCTGCAGCCAGTGTGGGAGGCTGAGGGTGCTGCCAGCTCTGTGCTGGGGGTGAGGGGAGTGTTGGGATGGAGGGGGATCCACTGCAGCTGTGCTGTGCTGACTGTGAGCTCCTGTGGGATTGGGATCTTCCTGCAGGCTGGAATTGTCCGGGGATCCCCTGGGCTTGCGGGGGATGCAGCAGGAATTGCTTTGCTCGCTGCTTTCCCCCGGAGGGAATGCAGACAGCAATCCATGGACGTGGCTGTGCTGTGCACAGCTCTCTGTGCCTGCCCGTGGAGGGGGGAAAATGTGTCCTCCCTTTCCCTTTTTCCTTTCCTTTCCTTTCCTTTCCTTTCCTTTCCTTTCCTTTCCTTTCCTTTCCTTTCCTTTCCTTTCCTTTCCTTTCCTTTCCTTTCCTTTCCTTTCCTTTCCTTTCCTTTCCTTTCCTTTCCTTTCCTTTCCTTTCCTTTCCTTTCCTTTCCTTTCCTTTCCTTTCCTTTCCTTTCCTTTCCTTTCCTTTCCTTTCCTTTCCTTTCCTTTCCTTTCCTTTCCTTTCCTTTCCTTTCCTTTCCCTCCCTGCCTTCTTTTCCCTTCCTCCCTTTCCCCTCCTCTCCATCCTCCCCTATCCCTGGAGGTGTCACATCCCTGCTCTGTCTCTCTGTGCTCTCTCAGCTTTTCGGCTCACCCTGACAAACCTCTCCTGGCTTTTCCCCCGGCAGTACCGCGCCTGGATCCGCCGGGATTACGGCAGGAACCCCTTCCAGGACCAGGAGGAGCTGCAGCGTTTGCTGGGCCAGCAGCAGCCGGGGGACAGGGATTGCTCCTGGCTCAGTTCCTCAGCTCCCACCTTCCCTCCTCCCTGCCGGGCAGGTGGCAGCAGATGGATGAGCAGATAAACATCCGCCTGCTCCCGGGGCTTGGAAAATTCTGTTTTTCCTTTGCCAAGCAGCTCCAGGGATTCGTGTCTAGGGCAGAAATCCACCAGCACCAGCCTGGGCTCCGGGCTTGGAGCAGGAGGACAGGACTGGCAGAGCCCCCTGCCAGCTGCCAGCTCCAGGGGATGGGTGACAGCGCCCTGCTCTGTCCCATTCCCCCATTCCCGATGGATTGCAGCCACTTTTCCACCCTCAGAGCAGCAGCACAGCCCCATCCCTCTCTCCTCATCACAATATCTGGGGGAAGGTGGTGCAGAAATCCAAGGTGGGATGAGGTGGAGAGAGGCCACCTTGTCCCCTGCTTTCCTGGGGGAGGAGGGATGAATCCCAGGATATTGAACCTCTGTTGGCACTCAGTGGGATGGGGACAGGGGCTGCAGGTGTTTTGGAGTTTCCCAGCCCAGCCTGCCCTTGGCTGGTGAATATCTGGCATTTTCCTTATCCCAGCCCCAGGGAGGGGGAAAATCCAGCAATGCCAAAGGTTTCCTGTCCCACTGCCCCCATCCCTGGAGCCACAGCAGGTTTGGGTTTTCCCTCAGCCCTAGCTGACCATCCCTGCTTGCCAAAAAACCCAAAAGCTTGGTTGGATTCACTCAACCCATGGACCAATTCAACTCTGTCCCTCTCCAAAAGCTTTTTTTAATACCTAAAGCCTGTTTCCATGCCCAATTCTTCATCCCAAACTCAGATTGTGCTTTTCCAGCGCTTCCTTTGGCAGGAATTCCTCTCCCCATCTGCCTTACAAGGAGGGTCCCATCCCATGGATTCAGCCCTTCAACCCTTCCGTGCCATCTCAGCCTTTTATATAAGGCCCAGTATATATTTATATATTTATAACTATAAATGCCCTGTTTGTCCACTCAAAAATGTCCCTTCTGAGAAAAAAAAGAGATTTAAAAACATTTCTAAGAATTCTCCTGATGAAGATTTCTGGGTAACTCGTCGTGTGACGGCACCAGGGGTGATTTGCCACAGCTCCTAATAAAGAAGAGAGTGATTAAAATCATGAGGGTACCTGGATTTGATTTTTGCTGTTCCTGGTGGGAATACAGGGATGGACTGAAATGCTTCCCATTTTCTTCATGAGAATCACCAGCAAAATGAAAAGTTTGGAATATTCTGCGTTTAGCTATGATGTGTAGAATTCCAGGAGGGAAAAAATGCATATATTTCCTATTTTTTTTTAGGTGGAGAAAAGGGTCCCTGTGGCTGTTGTTCCACATGGAAGTAATGGGATAAATAAATAAATAAGTAAATAAATAAAGCAATAATTGAGATCGAGGCTGTTGATGGAGTGGGCTGAAGGGAGGCTGAGCAAAGGCGATCGATATTGGATTTAAAGCCTCTGTTTTCATTTTAGGAAGCAGAAAAAAAAATTAAAAAATGGAACTTGCACGCAGGGACGAGAAAAGAGAAGAAAGTGGGAGTTAATAGGAAGTCATTGGAGATGGGTGATAAGCAGAGATTAGATTTGCAGCAGGGGTGATAAGCACCACAACCCGGGCTCCAAACACTCCCCAGGGAACCACAGCACAGCAACAAAACCTGGGAAAATCTCCCAGATTTGGGGAACCACAGGGAACTCTTCCCTGGAGCAGCAGCACCTTCCATGCCTGACATCCCAACTGTGCCCAAAAAACTCCTCTGAACCCAAATTTCCCTGGATTTGAGGGTATCCCATGTGAATATATTGATATATTATATATCAAATTATATATATTATATTTATATAAACACATTTTTATTTTAAAGATTATAATATATATATTTATTATATATTTATTATATTTATTATATGTTTATTATATATTTATATATTGAATATATTTTTTCCACTCTAGCCTCCATCAGCAGGACCTGAGGTGGCTTTAGGAATTCTGGGAGTTGTGAGACAAACCCTGAACGGGTAAAACTGGCCTGATTTCCTGATTTCCACTTTTTGGACATTGCCAAGAGCACCTCAGGCTTGGCTGGTGGACTCTGCTGTCCCACATCACCTTTCCCAAAGTCCTGGTGCCTCTGGCATGGGGAAAACTCTGCTGAACCTCTGGCTGAGCTTCCCATGGGGAAATTGTTCCCAATAAATTCCTGACCCTGCTGGAGTGCTCATCTTCCTTTCCCAGCAAACAGGGCTATTCCCAGCCTATTTTAAATGCCCCAAATCTCATTTTAATAGGGTTAATTTTTTTATCCTCCCCACCCCAGGGCATTTGGATTTACCTTTCCAGGCTCCCTGTGAAGCTGCAGAGCCAAAATGAAGGTGGGAATGATGAAGTCACCTCGCTCCACTGAAATGGATCTCCAGAGGGGATGGAGAGTTTGGTTGTGTGCAGATCATTTAAAATATCCCAAGTTTTCCAGAATTTTGACAAAATAAAGAGTTTTTTACAGGAGGGTCTCCTATCTAGCAGGGGGAGGTGGTGATGAAAAGCCCTTGCAAAGCTTAAAATTGTATTTTTGGTGGAAAAAAAAGAAAATTAATCCTGACTGTATCTGATTGCAGAAGGTGTTTTTGGCTCCCCCCAAATCTCCTGGGGGGGATCCAGTGAAGATCAGTGGGGTGTTTAAAAACAAGGAGCACTGCAGCCATCCTTTATTGGAAATGACAGGAAAGGTTGTGCACCTCAGAGCGTTATTTTTATTAAACCATCTGTGCAGCTCCATACATTTCCCATTTCTCTGTATTACCCACGTGGGAGTAATTACGGTTTTCTTCCAAGAAATGTGTGTGTAATCTGGTAATCCCAAAAAAAACCCCTCTGAAGTCAGGCTGCAGATGGTCCTTCATGCTCTGGTGGCTCTGGCTGGGTTTGGCTGGGCTGGGGAACACTCAGGACACCAAATCCTGACTGGGAACAGTGGGAACTGCTGGGGCAGGGAGAATGGGAATGATCCAGGGCTGGGGCTGATCCTGAAAGGAACTGGGAACTGCCTGGGGATGGACTAAACTGGGACTGGGGATGGACCAACCTGGGACTGGGGATGGACTAAACTGGGACTGGGGATAGACCAGTCTGGGACTGGGAAAAGCAGCCTGGGAGTGGGAATGGACTGAGCTGGGACTGGGGACACTGGTTTGAGACTGGGGAGGCTGATTTGGGATTGGGGATAGAATGACCTGGGAGAGGAGAGTGACCAGTCTGGGACTGGGGAAACTGGTCTGAGGCTGGGGAAACTGATCTGGAAATAGAGAAACTGATCTGGGACTGGGGAAACTGATTTGGGACTGGGGCACTGATTTGGGATTGGAGATAGAATGACCTGGGACTGGAGAGTGACCAGTCTGGGACTGAGGAAACTGATCTGGGAGTGGGGAAGCAGATCTGGAAATAGGGAAACTGATCTGGGACTGGGGAGGCTGATTTGGGACTGGGAAGGCTGATTTGGGATTGGGGATAGAATGACCTGGGACTGGAGAGTGATCAGTCTGTTACTGGGGAAACTGGTCTGGGACTGGGGAAACAGATCTAGGACTGAGGAAACTGATCTGGGACTGGGGAAACTGATTTGGGATTGGGAAGGCTGATTCGGGATTTGGGATAGAATGATCTGGGACTGTAGAGTGACCAGTCTGGGACTGGGGAAACTGATCTGGGACTGGGAAGGCTGATTTGGGATTTGGGATAGAATGACCTTGGAGAAGAGTGACCAGTCTGAGACTGGGGAAACTGATCTGGGACTGGGGAAACAGATCTGGAAATAGGGAAACTGATCTGGGACTGGGGAAAGTGATCTGGGAGTGGGAAGGCTGATTTGGGGCTAGGGAGGCTGATTTGGGATTGGGGATAGGATGACCTGGGAGAGGAGAGTGACCAGTCTGGGACTGGGGAAATTGATCTGGGACTGGGAAGACTGGAACTGGGGAGGTTTATTTGGGGACATACTGATCACGGGCTGAGGATGGATTAATCTGGGATTGAGGATACTGGTTTGGGATTGGGGATGGACTGGTCTGGGACTGGTAACGGACCAGTCTGGGTCTGGGAAGACTGCTCGGGGACTGGGGAAACTGGGTTGGAACTGGGAATGGATCAATTTGGGACTGGGAATGACGGGACTGAACCGCCCCAGGACAGACCCGGGACAGACCTGGGATAGGGATGGGTTAGCCACGCCCCCTCCAGCCCAGACCACGCCCCTCCCACTCAGACCACGCCCCTCCCGGTCAGCTGATTTCGGGGAAAGCCGCGCTTTAAGAGAAACAGCAGCGCGCGCCCCGCCGCGACGCCTCTCATTGGTCGGCCCCTCACGGCCCCGCCTCCTCATTGGGCAGGGCGGTAGCGGGGAGGAGCCGATTATTGGTGGAGCGTGGCGGGGGCGTGGAGGTGGGCGTGGCCTCATTAGCGCGCTGGTATATAAATGAGCTCGGGGACACCGTGGGCGCGGCAGCGGGAGCCAGAGCGGGGAAACGGGAACTGCACCGGGACCGGCCGGGGGACAGGTACCGGCACTGGCATCACCCTGGGAGAGCAGGGACCGGCCGGGGGACACGTACCGGCATCACCCTGGGAGGGCAGGGACCGGCCGGGGGACAGATACCGGCATCACCCTGGGAGGGCAGGAACCGGCCGGGGGACAGATACTGGTACTGCCATCCTCCTTGGGAGGGCAGGGACCGGCCGGGGGACAGGTACCGGCACTGGCATCACCCTGGGAGGGCAGGGACCGGCTAAGGGACAGGTACCGGCATCCCCCGTGGGAAGACAGGGACTGACCGGGGGACAGATACTGGTACTGCCATCCCCCTGGGAGGGCAGGGACCAGCACCAGCATCCCCCATAAGAGGACAGGGACTTGCCGCAGGATCTCGTCCTGCACCGGCATCCTCTGTGACAGGGCACCGGGAAGGCACCGGCAGCGAGCGGAGGAAAGGCGGGGGCAGGTCCCTACCCCGGTTACCCGGGGCTGCGGAGAGGGGCAGGGAGGAGTTTGCGGGATTGTCCCCATCCCCGTCCCCTGCACAAGGACCGAGGCCGGGATGTTTGGGCTGGAGCCGCGGGGTGATGGTGCTGCCAGCCCGGTGGAGGTTCCTTGATGTTGTGAGTCGCTCTAGGGCAGGGAAATGGAGCTCTGGCCCCCGGCAGGGATGGGGAGAAGCTTTCTAGAAATGGGGTGATTGAGGAATGTCCCATTTCTGCGGGATTTCTCAGCCTCTTCCCTTCTGGCATCGCTCAGGTTGGTGCTGGAGCCCCCAGAGAGGGAATGGGTGTCCCCATTCCTGCAGGAACGAGCTGCTCCGTGTCCTTTGGGGCACCCAGAGCTGTGCTCTCCCTGATGTGGTGGTTGCTCACCGTCCCTAAAAACCAGGGGCTGTGCTCTGAGTGGCCAGAGCCATCTCTGTGTCCTGCTGGGCAGTGGAGCAGGGATGGGATTTGGTGGCACTGAGCCCTTGGCAAAGCAGGGACCACTGGCTGTGCTGGGACCATCCTTGTTTTCTCCCCCTAAAATCTTCCAGTGGGGTAGTAAATAACAAACAAACGACGCAGAGGCAGTTCAGAAAAAAATTTAGAGCCCAAAAAATGCCTGGAAAGTCGATTCAGAGGCTGCTGATCACTTCTGCCAGGCCACCAGCTCCTGTCACACCATGGAGGTGACAGGGAGGGTTGAGCTGTCACTTTGCCTCCAGCACTTGTGTGTTCCTTATCCCTGGGAGGATTTGGGATGCAGTTTGGAGCTGGAATCTGCTCCCCAAATAGCGCCTGGTGAGAGGAGCTGCTGCCCCCTCTGGGACAAATCCTGGCTGTCCCTGGCACCCCAGGGTGGCCTGGCCCAGTGTCACTTGCTCAGGTGACAGCCCAGCTGGGGGGCTTTAATCCCCATCCATCTGCTTCCTCTGTGATTTATCCTCACAGCAAAGCAGGACTGAGCAGAGCACTGAGTCAGCTGCTTCTGGCACAGCAGAACTTTGGTAGAGCCGGAGGAAGAATTCGTAGTAACTCAGAGGGAAATTGCCTTGGGTTTTGTTTGGTTTTTTCCATTTTAAAAGAAGCAGAGGGTGGGCAATATTTTAATCCTTTGAATCTTTGAATTAATCATTTGAATCCTTGAATTAATAATTAAATCCTTGAATGGTGGAATTATGGGATCCTAGAAGGGTTTGGGTTGGAAGGGACTTTAAACATCATCTCATTCCATGGGTAGAATTTGGCTTGTGGGGCTTCCAAAATCTTCAGGTGGTGCCACTTCCATCTGAGCACGGGGCAAACCACCCCAAATCCTTTCTCCGTGCTGGGACGGGCCTGGCAGAGCTGACAGAGCCGTGTCCCCGCAGGATGTGTGACCGGAACGGCGGCCGGCGCCTGCGGCAGTGGCTGATCGAGCAGATCGACAGCGAGCTCTACCCGGGGCTCATCTGGGAGAACGAGGAGAAATCCATGTTCCGCATCCCCTGGAAACACGCCGGGAAGCAGGACTACAACCAGGAGGTGGATGCTTCTATTTTCAAGGTAAGGCACAGGTGGTTGATGCCTTTTCTAGGTTTTTATTTTGGTTTTTTTTTTGTCCTTTTTGTGGTGGGACGTGACCGCGCTGTCGCTGGGTTTTACATCTCAAACCCTTGCAGATTTTTTTTTTTTTTTTTTTGATAATTTATTCCTTTGTATCAAAAGTTAGGACCTGCTTTAGATTTTTCAGCATGTGTGACGTGAGAAGCAGCTTTTGACCCGCTCTAAAAACTTCTCAGCAGCTTCTCTTGAATTATATTAAAAAAAACCAAACCAAATCTAAAAAAGATTTTGCAGGTGGTAAGGAAGGATTTCGCTGAAGAAGAAGGGGTTTCCAGTTTTGGGAAAAAAAAAAGGGAAAATTCCAGCCTGAAGCAAAAAGGTCAGGTCTTCCCCAGGAATTCCCTTCCCTCTGATCCCACTTCCAAGTATCTGTACTTGGTGAAGGGGATTAATTTCAGTAATAACTGGTTTAGGAGCACTGACTTATGAGGATAGTCTTGAACTCAGCCCTCTGAAAATATAGAAATATCTTCAAAAGAAATCAATATATATATTTAAAAAAATGTAATACTTTTCATTCTTCCTTCAGTGGTAATATATGTTCTCCTACCAAAAACCACAAATTATGTTCTGATCTTAGAAAAAACAGTTTATTTAGTTATTAATTTATTAATCAGGAGCTGGAAAATGAGGTTTATTTTGATTTTTCAATTGAGCAGTGATTCCTTGTATTCCCAGCAGCTCCTGACCCGTAGCTACAGAAGTGAACCCACACTTCATGACCTTGACCTCTGCTTTTTTTTGCAAACCTGGGTTCAAAAAGACTTTTTCTGCATTTCTGAGGCAGGTAGTGCTGCTCTGCACCCCCAAAAAACCCCAAAAGCCCAGGTGTGGTGGCTGTTCAGGTGGCCGCAGTCTAGGAGTGAAACAGCAAAACCCCAAGAGATGCATGAAGAGGGTGCAAGATGCAAAATGCTCTCTGCAACCTCAGCTCTTCCTCCCTGAGAGGCTTTGTAGAGCTCACAGGGAGGATTTTCTTAGTTTTTTGGATTTTTTTTTAATTTTTTTAAATTTTTTTTTGTTAATTTTTTTTTTTTTGCTTTAGGCCTGGGCTGTTTTCAAAGGCAAGTTCAAGGAAGGCGACAAAGCCGAACCGGCCACGTGGAAGACGCGGCTCCGCTGCGCCCTCAACAAGAGCCCTGACTTTGAGGAGGTCACTGACAGGTCCCAGCTGGACATCTCCGAGCCCTACAAGGTCTATAGGATTGTGCCAGAGGAGGAGCAGAAATGTGAGTCCCCCAGGGAAAGAAAGGGCTGAGCCCTGCTGTGGGTCCACCCTGTGAGCACAGCCCTGCTCCTGAGCGAGGCTCCCTGGCCAGCCCCTGCTCTGTGCTCTGCCTCTTTGCTTGTCCTCTTTGCAGTGTCCCCCTGGGGTGACAGGGAGGGGAGGAGAAAGGCCAGGCTTGGTTTTTTTAACCCCTAACCCCCCTAGGAAACAGGGGATGGCTGCAGCCTTGTGGAAGCTCCCATCCCCTAAGGATGTTGTTGGGGCAAATTCCACCTTTCCTGCCTTGGGGAGGGACATGAGCCTCGACCTTTTTTTTTTTTTCCTCCCAACCCCTGCCCTGTGAGGATTGTGGGGAGCTGCAATAAATCCCTTTTCTTGCTGGAGGAGCTGTAATTTTTGCAGAGAGCTGCTCTGATGTCTGGTGTGGCTCAGGTCACACTAACTATAACTCTGGTTGTGGTTAGGGGAGCCTGTGTGCTTTTTCCTTTTTTTTTTTTTTTTAAGTTAAAAACTTGCAAAAAAAAGAATAATGATTTTGCAGTCAGGAAATCTGCCTTTAGCATCTCTGTCCCCTCCAGCCCGTTCACACAGGGGCTGGGCTGCCACTATGCAAATGGCCCTGCAGGTTCCCACCAGCAGCACCGCTGCACTGGGGTGGCTGGTGGAAAAAGGAGAAGCAGCAGCCCCAGCCCCAGTCTCTGGGGTGCTCAAAAAAACCCCAGACCCTCTCCTCTGCTCCAGCTCTGCCTCTGTCACCAGCCAGACTTTTGATTTTTCTTGCTGCTGGTCCCTGTGTGGGGGGGGAACGAGATGTAAAGTGATTTTTTTAGCCCCAAAAAGCAGCTTTGGAGGAGCTGTGACTCTCTCCAAGGTGCTGTTATGTGGCTCTTCTGTGGTTCTCATTTTCATAACTTTCACTGGATGAAAAATCTTTAAAACCCTTCAAGAACAAGCTGTGCTTGGCAAGTGTGGGTGTTCTGACTGCATTCCCCCCTCTCTCTCAGGCAAGGCAGGGATTGCCAACGGGAGCAGCCTGAACGATGTCACGGAGATGGACTGCAGCTCCTCTGCCATCGACGACCTCATCAAAGAGGTGAGGCCTCACCTTGGCTGGCTGCAGGTGCAGTGGGTAAAGCACTGCATTCCCAAAATTCCAGACCCTACAGTGCTGGATTTGCAGCTGGTTGAGGTGAGCCAGCACCAGGACAAGCTCCTGCTTTCCATGTGCATCCAGCTGGGAGAGAGCTTCACTGGGGATGGAGTCTGTCACAGCTCTGTGCCCCTTCTTGGCCTCCTCACACCTGGCTGCTCCCCCTGAGGGTCTTATTCAAATATACAACCTGAGCAATGCCAGCTTTGATCTTTCCAACCCCCAAATTTTGGTTGGCATTGCCATTTGGACCCTCTCTGAGCGCTTTGAGTGCCCTGATTCCCACTCTGATCCCGGTGTCTGCTCTCCCACAGCCCTCCTGTGTGGATGAATACCTGGGGATCATCAAGAGGAGCCCCTCACCCCCCCAGGAGACCTGCAGGAACCCCCCAATCCCCGACTGGTGGGTGCAGCAGCCCAGCCCTGGTAAGTACCCAACAGCTTGGGTGGCATTTGGGAGATTTTTAGGGGCAGGAAAAATCTTCCTCTGTGGGGATACCCAATGGGAAACACTTTATTTTATCTTCCTTATTAAGAATGTTTGATGTGCTCATTAAGAAATCCAGCTGGGAGCTTTTGCTGGCGTTTCCCATGTGGGAGGTGGGAAACCTGGGACAGAAAATGAGGGGGCTGGTGGGGGAAACTGGGATTTAGGAGCTGGGAATGCAGGCTCAGCTTGGCTTTCTGTGCCCACAGCGTTGCCCCTGATGAATGGATACTCCAGCTACGAGCAGTATCACTCAGGTAAGGCACCTCACCTGGCCAGCAGGTGCCCCTCTCTGGCTGTGGTGGCAGGAGGTGGCTCTGGCTCTGTCCCCCACCTTGAGGGAGGCTTTGCTTTGGGTTTAGGAGGTGCTGCACCCTCCTGGTTATCCACATTTCCCTGCTGGGATGAATCCTGCCTGGTGGGATGGGGGCAGAGAGCAGCTGCTTGGGATGCTGGGATCAGGCAGCCTTTGGAATGGGGGATCTGCCCGTGGCATGGGGGGAATGTGGAGCAAAGGCAGGAGGAAGAGGTTCAATATATTTCATGGCAAAACACTAAACCACCAGAAGTTCTGCCTCAACATGAGGAAAAGCCTCCCATAGAGGTGGTCAAAGCATTGGAACAGGTGCTCAGGGAGTTGTGGGGTTTCCCTCTCTGGAGACATTCCAACCCCACCTGGATTTGTCCCTGTGTCACCTGCTCCAGGTGACCCTGCCTGGGCAGGGGGTTTGGGCTGAGTGATCTCCAGAGGTCCCTTCCAACCCCAATTTCATGATCCTCTAATACTGGGAGCTCTCACTTGCTGGCCAGCCCTGCACCAAACTGGGGGAAGATGTCCCTCCACCAAGAGAGAGCCAGGAAACTTTGAAATCTCCCAGAAAATTTGAGATTTGGGCACGGCAGCGAGGAACAGCTCCATCCTTTCCTGACCAAACATTCCCATGCATCACCTCCCAGGTTATTCCCAGATGGTGATCAGCTTCTACTACAGTGGGAGGCTGGTGGGCCACGTCAGCACCTCTTGCTCTGAGGGCTGCAGGATCTCCCTGGGGCAGCCCTCGGGCCACGGGGAGAAGCTCTACGCCCCCGACGCCCTGGAGCACGTCCGGTTCCCCTCGGCCGATGCCATCCAGAACGACCGCCAGAAACAGATCACCAAGAAGCTCTTTGGGCACCTGGAGAGGGGAGTCCTCCTGCACAGCAGCAAGCAGGGCATCTTCATCAAGAGGCTGTGCCAGGGCAGGGTCTTCTGGAGTGGCAACACCATGGCTTACAAGGACAGGCCCAACAAGCTGGACAGGGAGGAGGTGGTGAAGATCTTCGACACCAATTTGTTCTTCCGAGGTTTGTGGGAGTCTCATGGTTTTTTGGTGTTAGGGCTTTCCTGCTCTTTCCTGTTGGGGAATAAATCCCTGCATTGGTTGGTTGAAGATGTGGTGGACAGCCCTGGATGGCAGCAGTTTGGGGTTGGGAAACCTTCAGGAGGGTGGAGGAGGGGATGGGATAACAGTTATAATCCCTATGACTCTGGCCAGAAACTCCCTGGAAAGGCAATTCTGGGATCCCAAAGCTTTGGGACATTTCACAAAGTTTCTGGAGCTTGAACCCAGTGTGAGACCCCCTTGGGTCCTGTGGTGGGGTTGAAAGGGTGGCTTGCACCACTTTGAAGCCACCACTGCTGCGTCCCTGAGTGCTCTGAATATGCAGGTGACCCCACTACACCTAGGAGGGAATAATGTGGTGTTTTGGGCCGTGTGGGAAATCCCAAAGGTGGAGGCTTTGCGGGGTGTTTGATCCTGGGGATGAGTAACAAAGGCTGGCAGCCTCTGGAAGGCAAATCCCAAGTTTTCCTCTGTCCTTGCAGAGCTGCAGCAGTACTACAACAACCAGGGCCGCTTCCCAGACAGCAGAGTCATGCTGTGCTTCGGGGAGGAGTTCCCAGACGCGGTGCCACTGAGGTGTAAACTCATCCTTGTCCAGGTACGGGACAAAAAGGGACCCAGACAAGGTGGGAATTCTGCCAGCACAGCTCCAGCTCCTGGAGCCATGAGGCCTGGATTGGGAGTGGGAATGTGGTGCTTTTCCACAGCCTCCTGAGAGGTGCTTGGGCTGCTGGTTATCAAATTCCTGGAGCTGGGTTTGCAAATGACACTCCTCAAGGGCACAAGTTTTGTGAGCTGCAGGGAAATCTTTGCTTTTCCTCCTGATCCTGTGTTGGCACTGGGATTTGTGCCTTTTCCTGGGGAAATGGGGAAGTAAATCCCTGGGCTGGTGGTTTTAGGATCAGTCAGTGATGTGGCCAATCAGTGGCAGCAGTGGGGTTGGGAAACCTTAGGAGGGTGAAGGAGGGGATGGGATGTGGGGTCAGTCCTCATGACTCTGGTCAGAAACCTCCTCTTTGGAGAAGCTGCAGCAGTTCTAGGATTGAAAAGGCTCAGGACAGGGGGTTTCTGGAGCCTCTTGGGCCAACCAGGCTGTGGCAGCAGGGACATGACAGGGAGGGTGTGGCAGAGACCCACCAGGTCTGTGGGGTCCTGTGAGGATTTTACAAGATCAGAGACTGGTCCTGTGCCTCCTGCACAATGTCTGACCTTTCCACCTCTTGTTGTCCTGGCTGTGTGCCCCAGTGGATCACTCTGGGCGTGCTGGGACATCCCCCAGCCTGTCCTTGCACTCAATGCTGGCAGGAGCTCCTGGGGCTGCTCCTTTATTCCTGCAGGTGGGGTCAGACCTGCTGTCCTGGCAGGACCTGCCCACCTGTGCTCTGCTGTGTGCCCCCACCCTGTCTCCACTGGATGGAGCAGCAGGAGATGCCCAAGGAGAGAACCCTCTTCACTGAGAGTTCTCCTTGGACATGTTTCTCTCCCATGCCAAAACAGAGTGAAATTTGGAAATGGATGCAGAATTCTATATGTAAATATTGAATGTGAAAACTCAGGAATTTCTGACCTTTTTCCCTTTTGTCCCAGGTGGAGCAGCTGTACCTGAGGCAGATGGTGGACGAGGCTGGGAAGAGCTGCAGCTCCAGCCCCATGCTCCCCATGGCTGAGGAGCCCCAGCACGAGCAGAGCTACCGGATCTTCCAGGACATCTGTGCCACGCGGCCGCTCTTCCGAGAGAACCAGCAGATTGCAGTCTGAGCCCTGCTCCCCTCACAGCCAGCTAGGCTGGGCTTATCCAGGCCCACATTAGTCCCATCAGAGCCTAAAATCCCCCCTTTTTTTTTTTTTTTTTTTTTTTTTTTAATTTTTATTTTTCTGGGTTTTGTTCTTTGCTGTTTTCAATGCAGAGTCTCTATAAATCCAGTGGTGAAAATGTGAAAATTGCCATGAGCAAATAGGTTGGATGTTCAGTGTTTGTCCTGCAAAAAATTGATGATAAAAGTGACTTTTCTAGTCCCAGGACTGTCTATAGCTCATGGCTGGGGGACGAGGGAGCGTCCAAGCTGTGCAGGAAGGTCAGGGCTGGCTTTGCTTTGTGTTGTTGCCTTTGTTGATGGCCAGTCAAGCAGAACCAAAAATCAACAGCTGTGACCACCTGCCCCAACGATCTGCAAGTCAGACCTTGCTGAGAGCAGCACTTTGACAGGAGGCGACTCTTGGAAAAGCCTTAGAATTCTCAAATTCAGGAAATTATATCCAGGAATCAGCTTTCCCCCTGCTGATGGAAGGCAGGGTGTGCCTCCCAAAAGTGAACTCCTGGAATTCCTCTTTATTTTTTTGCTGTGAGATTTATGTGTTTCTCTTTCATGCCAAAGTGGGTTGAAGTTTGGATGCAGAGATTCTATATGTAAATATTGAATATGAAAAAAAAAACTTAGGAATCTTAATTTTTCCTGACCAGAGCCAGAGTTTATATAAATACAGAGAATTTTTAATTTTTCAAGATTTGCAGCGTAGTGTGAATAGCTTGGCTTCACCCTCCCAGACACACGTGTGGGGCTCTCCCAGGCGTGTCCAGGCAGCGCCATCCATGTGTAAATCCTCATTTTCACACAACCTCTGTGTGTGGCCTCCCAAAGCAGGACTGCACATGTGTGCGTGCCACCAAAGCTGCCTATTTATTGTATGCCTGAGGTTTATTAAATTTTTTGTTTGTTTGTTTTTGGTAAATTTTTATATCTCCTTGCAATTAAAAGTGCTATATTTTGTATTTCTCTTGCAATGTGGTTTTTGGGTGTGATGAGGGGGGTCTCAGAGCTGGTGGGATGAATCTGGGACCTCTGACCCTAATTTGGTTTTACCTGTGGTGGGGTCTGTGTTGAGCCTCTATCACCTCCTTCCTCTTCCAGAATTTCCTGGATCTTTCTCCAGGCAGGAAAGAAATGAGTCAAAACGCTGGAATGCAATGGAGGGAGAGAAATGGGATCACTTGCATGATCCAGCCCTCATTCCAGGGAGGAAGGAGGAAGATGTGTCCCTGCTCATCTGCCACAGCACTGAGCTGGGTGTGATCCTTCCAGGTCATGGGGTGGGGGCAGTTTTTTATGGTTGTGTCCAAAAACTTCCTCTTTTCCTTTGGGAAATGGGGGCATTTCCTCATTGTCCCCTGGTGGTGTAATCCCAGCTGACAGCCAGGTGCCTCCCTCATTCCCTGTTATCCCTTCAGGGGAAGGGGAATTGGAAAGAAAAAAACCTTGTGGGTTGAGAACAGTTTAATATTTGGAAGAAATTCTTTACTCTGGGAAGAAATTCCTCCCTGTGAGGGAGGGGAGGGCGTGGCACAGGTGTCCCAGAGAAGCTGTGGCTGCCCCATCTCTGGAAATACTCAAGGAAAGGTTTGATGGTGCTTGGAGCAATCTGGGACACTGGAAGGTGTCCCTGCCCGTGGCAGGAGGTGGAATGAGATGAGTTTTAAGGTCCCTTCCAACACAAACCATTCAGGGATTCCAATTATAAAAATATAAAGTAATTGTAATGAAAAGGAAAGAGGAATAAAAGCAAAGGGAAACAAGTAATGCACAATAAAATTTCTCATCCCCACTGAGAAGAAAATGAAATCTATCCCAGCAGGAACCAGGACACTTCTCCATCCAGATTTCTCAGGGATCTGCTCTAGGGAGGTGCCCTGAACCAACTTGAACTTTGTGATCAAACACGAGGATTGAGGGAATTCCTCCATCCTTGCCCCAGCCCTGTTGATGGGATGCTCGTGGTCCTGCCTGTGCCCTCCTGCCCATCCTCTGCAGGCATTACAGCACTTGGGTTTGGTGCTTGTGAGAGGAGGATCAGGATCCTGTGCAGGAGGATCCTAAAGGCAAAGGAGACCCCAATTCCTGTGAGCTCCAATGGGATGCTGTCCCACTGAGGTGGGGATGGCACCTGTAGGTGCACTGTGATCACTGCCCAGCCTTTCTCTGCTCTTCATGAGCAACCCACAGGATTCAACCCTGCTCCAGCCCTCTCTGCTCCTCACTCAGAGGGTGAGGGATCCTCCCCTGCTGTGGGGCCTGGCAGGGTGGAGGAGGGAGCCATGGGCTGTGCTGATGGAACAACACGTGAAGCACACCATGGGCTGGAGCCTGGCACACCAGAAACCCCACTGGTGGTTTCCCCAGATGTGCAGGGCCAAGTCCTTCCTCAGAAACCATCACCTTGTGCTCGCCTGGAGCCACCTGCTCCTGCCCAGGGCTCTTTCAATTTCCACCCCAGACCGCGGAAGAGCCGTGGGGAGCTGAGGTGCCTTTTATTGCACCGGGTATTTTTAGTGTTGCCAGAGCCCAGAGCTCGGGTTGGGACCTTAACCAGCACCGTGGATTCCATCCCAAAGAGATTCCAAGAGGAAATACCTGGAATTTCCAGCAAGGGGACTGGGACTGGAGGAGGAGGAGGAGGAGGGACTGGGAAGTGCGATGCAAGAAGGATAATGGAGTTGGCAGTGGTTGTGGGCAGGGGTCCTGTTTTAACCCAGGTAGGGCTTGCAGAAGTGTTGGGTTTAGGATTAATGCCTGGATTTGGTTTGGGTTTAAGCCTAAGCTGGGTTTCCCCATCCTGCTATCCATCACGAGGAAGCCTCCGAGGTTGATGCTCCAGAACAGATTTCAAGGTAAATGCATTGACTTCACACAGGAGTGCTCTGGCCCAGAGTCACCGTGGCTTTTGTGAAATTCCAAAGGGAATTCCTGCATGTCTCTCACTTTTCCTGTCACCCCCATCCCCATCTGGGAAGCTGGTGGGGTCTGGAAGTGCCCCAATCCAGAGGCAGTGACTGAACCCTGGGCACCCATCCCTGCACCTTGCCCGGCCCTGGACAGCTCCAGGAGCTGCTGCTGCAGCTGTGCCCTGTCTTGGTGGTTTTGGGTGACTGGTGACTCAAAAACTTTCGTTGGTTTCTGTTCATTTGGGTTCCTCTCTGTCATCTCCCTGAAGTGAAACCTCAGGGCTCCTCTCTGTCAGTGGCTTGTCTGCTGGCAAGTCCCAAAAGTGGCCCAGGTTTTTGGCTGAGGACCCTGTCCCCAAACCCTGGGGGTGATTTATCCCCTCCATCCCCTCCACTGGATGATCCTCCTGGTGTAGCAGGAGAGTGGAGCAGAAATGAGAAGCTCAGACCACCCTCCCCACAATTCTTGCTGCTTTTTTTGGTGTATTCCCACACTTGGAGTCAAAGCAGCAGCACCATCAAACTCTTGCTCGATGTCAGGATATCTCCTTGTTTCCCAGGAAGGCCTGAGGGAATGGGAAGGGAGTTTCTGGGAGCTGCCCAGGCTGAACTCCTGCCTTCAGGAGCAGAAGATTCCACGTGGGAAGGAGACTGGAGCTTGGTTTCCATGAAGGAAACCTCAACTTGCAGGACATACAGGGGTCCCTCAAGAATATCTGGGAAGGAACCATGTGCTTACCAAACCCTCCTGACATCTGGCAGAGAAGGGTGGACCAGGGCAGGAAATTTGGGGGAATTTTCTAAGATTTTTCAGCCTAAAGACATCTACTCCAGATGGACACGGGAACATTTTGATTTCTGGGTGCTGCAGAGGATGTGACCAACACTGCAGCCCCTTGATGGTTTGTTCACTGACTCAGGGATGTCATTTGGGTTCAAAGCCAACTTTTCTGCTGAGATTTGTGGCTGGAAGGCAGCTGGGCCCTGGGAAATAATTTTCCTTGGGAGAAAATGAGCTGGGTTTATGCTGGGTTGTATTTAATCTTGTTCATCGCGTGTTTTTGGAATTACTCAGGACATGTCAGCAAACACCAAAAACTACACTGGAGGTGGCTTCAGGAGAAGAATTCAGTGTCCACAAGGACAACAAGTGCTCACCCAGGTGCCTGAAACCCACAGTGAGGAGTCACCCAGTGCCAAATCTGCGGCAAGAACGGCTCTGCTGGGCTGGGGAGGAGGAAGGCGAGGTTTGCTCCAGATAAATCCCGAGATTTACCCCAACTCAACCTGGAGAAAGAGGAAAAAAGCTCTGCAGGCACCTCCATCCAGCGCTCTGCAACCACAAGTAGGGGTGGCAGGTCCCAGCTCACAGTTGAACTGCTGGGGAATCCAAGAGCCAACAGCTCCAGCTGCTTCCTCCGACCTGCGCCCTCCCGGCGCCGGCCCCCCCAGGCGCCTCTCGGGGCGTTAGAAAACAAACAGTCACTTTTTATTTCTAGACACCAGCCTCTCCAACTGGTTTGATTGCTCAATGCTCCCCCCCGTTTCAGCACAGCAGCCCTGTCCAGAGCCAGCTTCTCCTGTGGGCTCTTCCTGTGAGGTGTTGTAATGTGGGAGCAGCCCCCTCCCCACGCGGGCTCTGTCTCCTTGGGGAGGCAGGAAAGCTCCTTGCAGGCTCTTATCTCCTTTCCCAAAGTTATTTATGCCCCTTTGGGTGTTTTGATAGCCAAGGATGATGATTTGTGATGGAAAGCTGGCAGGGAAATCCATCCAGAGTTGACTTTGGTGGATCTTAAGTGCCTTGCCCCCAATTTGTGACTGGTTTTTTTGATATGGTTTGTTGTGGCAGTTTTCAATTATCTTTTGGTTTGGGTCGATGGTGGGACTTGGTTCAAGGGCCAAACCATGAGGTCAGAGCTGTGGAGGCAACACAACACCTGCCAAAGGCACCTCCTCAGCTCTGAGCCTCTGAGCTCCATCAATGGAAGGAAGGGGAGGTGTTGGGAAGAGCTGAGGGTGAGCAGGTGAAGCTGCAGGATTTCCTCAAGCTGCACTTGGCTGCAGGAAGGAGATCCCAAACCCCAGGAAATGGGACAGCCATGTAATTTTCAGAATCAGCCTTTGGCAGATGCCCTCTCCTTCTCCCTCTGCAGGTCTTTGCCTCAACACCAGACACCAGGTGGTGGAAAGAGGCTCCACCCAAGCCAGAGCAGCAAAGACAGCACAGGAACAAGGAGAACACAGCATTATTTGCTCAGAAATTTGGGTTTGTCATCAGACCAAGCCTGAAACCAAGTCTTGGCTGAAATCCCCTCCCTTCTCCCTCAGCCTGCCTGGGCTTAGGGGCCGTGTCCTGCTCTGACATGTTTTTATTGCAGGTGATTTGTCTGCAATAACCAAACACCCGGATGCACCGAGGAGCCATAAAACCAGTCTGAGCTTCTTCTCTGGGTCTGGGTGGCCACCAGGTAACCTGGGCCTCTGCTGCTGCTCCTTAGGAGAACTTGGGGTCACAGCCCTAAAGTGGAAATGGGAAGAAGCAAAAGGGCATTTCAGGCCATTGCACAAGGAGGTCTTTGCAATGTGATGGTTAAAAAAAAATACTCCAAACTGGAGAAATATTCCTTTTCCTTCTTTTTTCGCCCCAATGTGTGAACATAGTTGGGTGTTCAGAAGGGAAGAATTCACATGGGATATGTAAAATCTCTTTACTCTGTGCTGGGTGTCTTTCAGAGAAATGCAAATCATGGAAACATGGAAGGATTTGGGCTGGAAGGGACCTTAAAGCTCATCTCATTCCAACCTTTCCCTAGAGGTTGGAATACCTTCCACTGGACCAGGCTGCTCAAAACCCCACAAGGATAACGAGATTTTAATCTTTGGAGCAATTAGTTTCAATAATATCAATTTCCAGCATCCCGTGGTCCCTGCTTGTTCTTCTGTTGGGCTTCAGAGGGAGGACTGAGGGATGTGGAAGCAACAGTGGTTTGAAACAAGTGATTCCCTGCCGGTGTCTTTCTGTTCTGTATTTGAGAAGTTACCACTTCTCCCTGAGGTAAATCTGGCTCATGGACAGGTCTGCAGGGCTGGTCTTCCCGGTGATCACGGCTAGAAAACATCAGGGGGGATCATTTTGGGGAATATTTTTACACCTCTGCCCCAGAAATACACCCTGGTTTTGTTTTGGAGGAGGGTCTAGGCATCTCTTTTGTAAAAATACACAAATATTCCAAATTCGCTGAATTGTTTTGCTGCTTCAACCCAAGTTTTCTCTGTTTGCTCCTGAATTCTCATGAGCAACGTGACCTCCAGCCCTTCCTCAGGCAAATGGTGAGGTCTGAAGGAGGCCTGATGATCCAAGGAGAGATGGGAAGAGCCTCTTGCATTTAAGGCAAAGAAGGAAAACTCAGCAGGAAATGTTCACTTGTGGTGTCAGCAGCGAGGGCAGGGAGGGCCTGCAGGAAGGAGGCTCGTGGTTGGGAAGGTGGGGAAGGTGGTCTGTGGTGTTCACCACCGAGCAGGAGATGGGAGAGGTGGGGGAAAGTGAGAGATGGTGATGGTTGGAGGGAGGTTCATTGCTGGTGCAGCTCAGGAAGTCGACAGAGAAGGGTGAACGTCTGTCCTGCCAAGTGTCCAGCCCTGTCCTACACAGCATCATCCAACACATCCCTGGGAGGGGAAGGAGCAAATGGAGCTGAGCTGAACCCCAAAACCAGGGGCTGAGGGAAGCCTGGACTGTCACTGTAGGACACAAAAGACTCCAAATAATTCAGAAGGCAAAAGATATAGAAAAAGAAGGGTCTTTATTGTCTAATCCTTACTACCTTTTATAAGGTGTTCCCATACAGACTTAACATAATTGGTGAATAGGAACAACACCTCTCTAATCCCTTTGGTTAAACTGGAGAAACAGAAAACACCACCTGGACAAAGATTCTTTTGAGAAAGGAGAGTCATTTACCGAGATTGTTTGGAGAAAAAGCTTTCTTGAGAAACTTTTCCTTGGGAAAACATTAGTGGCTGGTAAGCAGGCTAAAATTCCCTCAGGCCCACACCTGGGCCAGGGGCTGTGGCTGCAGCACGGAGGGTCAGAGCCCCCAGCACAGCCCCCAGCACATTCCCTTCTCCATGGACATCCTTAATTCCCCCAACCCACTCATGGCTGTGGGGAACAACCCCTGTGGAGTGACAGCCAAGAGCTGGATTAGGTGGGGATGGGATCAGGAAGGAGAGAGGAGTTCTACCCCTCTGTTGGGCAGGACACAGCCCCAGTGTCCCCTGGAGGAGGGGGATTCTCTTGGGTTCCTCCCAAGGAGCATCTCTGGTGTCTGCTCGATTCCTCTTTCCTGCCCACAGCCACTGACGGTGCTGAGTCTCCTTTTGTGGGGCTGAGATTGAGGCAGGAGACCAACATCAGGTTTGAATGGTGGGGAAACAATCCCCCCTGTGCCCACCCTGTGCAGCTCTGCCCTCGGGGTGGATGTGGGAAACTCTCGGTCTCTACCAGAGGCTGGAAATTCTGGGGTAATTTTAACCTTGCCGTGGGTTGTGAGAAACCCAGGGGTTTTACAGCTTTGCTGGGCTGGGAAATCAAAGTCATGGGGTGCAACTCCCCCAGGAGAAACAATCGAGTCCCAGCTGGATCGGTGTGAGCCCTCGGGATTGTGATCCCCTGGAATGTTCTTTCCCATCTTCTCTGTGCCCTCTGATGAAATACAGAGCGGTGGTGGCTCAGGGGAAATTAATTTTCAAGCAGTGAAACAATTTTGGAGTGTTCAGAAAAAGCACAGTTTCTTAATTTTCCCCCCATCAGATTTTCTGGGTAAGATTTTCTTCTTGCTCTAAGGATGAGTCATGAAGCCAAGAGATGTCATTGCAGGAGGGGTTTGAGTACCAGGGAGGATTTTATTGTAGTTTGGACTAGATGACCTTTAATAATCCCTTCCATTCCCAAATTATTTTACCTGGCCTGGAACTCCTCTTTCTGTGAGTTTGAAACCACAGAAGGTCTGGATGTGAAAGCAAAACCTGGCCTTGCTTTTGCCTTGTTGGGAAATTACTCCGTATTTCTGGTAAAGTGACATCATCTCTTTGAGCTGCTGCAGGAAAAGGGGTCACTGTGTCATTTCTGGCCCTCTCTCCTAATTCTGGTTCTTTCCACAATCCCAAGAATCCCAGAAATGTTTGGGTTGGAAGGCATTTTAAACCCTGCCAGGGCAGGGACACCTTCCACTAACCCAGGTTGCTCCAAGCCTCATTCAGCTTGGCTTTGAACACTTCCAGGGATGGGGCAGCCACATCTTGAAGAATTTAAATACTCAACCACAACAGCGGAAAACTGGGAATTTCACCATAATTTTTACGAAACTGGTGGAGTTTGTAGAAACCTCTTTCTAAAGAGAAATGAAAGGAAGGGAATAAACAATGCCTGGAGCCTCTGGAGCATTTCTGCACAAGAGCAGCAACCCAAAGTGCAGGAAAATCTTTTTCTGTCCATAGAAGTTCATTTTCCAAAGGCTGAATACCCTGGGGCTGGTTCTCACCTTGCCCCCGGTGAATTAATTCATCTCCAAACACCCAGGAGCTGTTCAGGAGCAGCTCATTCGTCACAACCCAGTCCTTGAGACATCCTGTTCCTTATCATCCCCTCAGGCCTATCAGGAGAGGTGAGGCTGGAAAGGAGCCCAGTGGATTTAATAATTCACTCTTGATTTGTGCGACGGTCACCGATGGACGCCGAGGTGCTGCCAGAGATGGGATCTGATTTCAGGGCAGGGCCAGATCTTAAAACAGGAAGATGGGAACGAACGGTAACGTTTGTTTTCCCCTTTTATTGGCGTGCTGTAAAGGTTCACCCCCAGCCTGGGCTGTCAGTTGGGCACAGTGTGGTAACCCCGGTGTTCCGGGAATCCTGCCTGAGGTGGCCCATGGACCTGTGACCTCAATCTGAGCTGACTTCAGCACACCTCTGTTTTTCCTGGAGATAAGGAATAGTCGTGGCTTGATCATATCTCTCCTGTTCCTTACTTTCCTGTTGTTTTAGTTGTTTTTTTTTTGGTGGCTGGCACAGTCAGAGCTGCTGTCCTGTCCGTTCAATCAGCTTTTCTCAGGTTGGGTTTGGGACAGAGCCAGCTGTCCCCAAAAACAGCATCTTCCCATCACGTGCTTCAGCTTCGGAATCTGCAGGTCTGATCATCTCATCATGTTCTGAGGTAGCTCCACTGCCCCAGAATTTTCAAGCTTTGAAAATTCACAGAGCTGCAAAGAAAGTTCCCCAACTCCTTTCCCCCAACACCAAGAGCTGCTTTCAGTTTTGTACAGGCCAAACCTGGAGTTTCACTGAAATGAGCTGAAAAAAAGTCTTCCCCATCCTGTCACCCCTCCCCTTTTCCAGCTATTTAATGTGTGCTTGTACTACAGCCTCCTCCTGAAGCTGGAATTCAAGAGGAATCCTGGCTTGAGACCAAATTTTTGAAGTAAGTAGAAAAAAATTTAAACCAATGAGCTGCAGTGCATAAACCCCATGTGCAGAGAGAGAGAGAAAAAAAAATCGCTAAATAAATATTTATTTTATTCCACTGAAGCTTCCTGAATAGTCAAGGAGGACTTTTCCTGCTGGGATGAGCCAGGATGAGATCCATTCCCAGTGACAAAACAAGCCCTGAGTTCAGACTTTGACCCCTGCAGAGAATTAATTAATCTGCAGCGCTCTGCTCTTAATGAGGTCTCAGCTCCTGGGTTTCCCACCGTGGGACGCTGAGCTTGGGGGTGCCCCTGCTTTAAAAATCAGAATTTCCTGGCAGAAATTCTGGCAGAAAAAGGCAGAATTCTGCAGTGGGTGCAGGAGCGGCCTCGGGGCTCATTTACATCTCGGCGGGTGAGAAGTGGGGCGTGAGCTGCTTTCCTGTCAGCGCCCTAAAAACCCCTGTTGGTTTTGTGTCTCTCAAGGCTGGAGCAACATCTCGAAGGGGGAAAAGCCCTGAGAGCTGCCAAACCTCTTTTCCTTGTGGGTGGATTCGCTGGTGTCTCGTCACGCGGTTGAGCCTCTCCTTTGTCACCTCTATCCGTGGTGGCCTTGGCTCGTTAAACGTCTGGACTTGGTGATCTTAGAGACCTTTTCTGACTTTAATGATTTTATGGTCGTGTTTGCTCCTCCCAGGAGTTTTTCTCTGTTCTTGGAGGTGTTGGATGGGGGGGGAGGTCTTGGAGCAAACAAAATTCTCTAAGGAAAATTCTCCCAAGGTATTTTGTCCAAGTATTCATCTTTGAAGGAATAAAAGATTCATCTCTGAAGGGAATAAAAGTGCTTTGTGGAGGGTTCCAGCTGTTGTTTTGGTGTTCCAGCCATGCTGGGAGATGGATTCCATTGGTCTGACCCTGGAATTGCTGCAGGATCCCATGTCCTAAAGCCCCAACCTGCTGGACATGGGTGCAGGAGCTGAGCCTGGGGACATTCATGTGGAAAGGGACACGTTTAATAGAGTCCTTAATGAAGGAGCTTTTTTTGGCATCTCAAACTTTCCTTAACCAATAAATGCTGTGTCAGACAAGCTGCAGGGCTGGGCAGGAGGGTTTATTCTGCCATATTGAGTTATACCAGGGAACAAGAGAAATCCTTTTTCCTGCTTGATTTCCTTTCTCCTGCTGTTTTTGATGGACTCCTTGTCCCTTTTTTCCTGCTATTTTTGGTGCAGGAGTTTTCAGGGTGGAATGGGACATTAACCCTTGTACTCCTTCCATGCCCTTGTAGCTACACCAAGGTGGAAGACAGAACTGAGCATCCCTTTAGGGCAAAAGGCTGTTTTATAGGAACAAACAAGGAAAAGAGAAAGCAAACCAGGTCAGAGATGAATCCAGGCCTTGAGGGGTTTGCAAAAGAGCTGGAAATCTCACAAGGCCCCGTCGCGCCTCATGAGATTTGTGACACTTCCCACTTCTGGCTGGGCCAGAAATACCGCAAGAACAACGCTGCATCATCATTCTCAGCTCTGGCTCTGCTCTTCCCACACTCCCAGCAGGGATTATCAGCCTCCCAAGCCTCCTCCAGGCTGAGGATCCGCCGGCACCGGCCGCGGCACCGCCCGGCGCGGACGGCGTCGTCCGGCTTTTCCTTCCAGCCCCGTGCCTTGAGCCAGGGGAGATATTTTTGGTCGAGAAAAAAAAATCAAATGACTCATTTTGTGGATCACAAGAACTATTTTTGGGCCGGGGCGTGCGCCTTCCCCCAATCCCAGTGCGTTACCCTGCTGATGCTGCCTGGGCATCTTCAGCCACCCCGGGGCAGGTGGGTGCACAAAGGGCATTGCACCCTCAGCCTCCAGATCCAGCTGGATCCCAGAGCCTGGAGGCTGCCCGTGGCTGGGGATGTTGTGCAATCCCCTCTGTTCACGTTTCAGCTCGGTCCTTACCCTTTCCGCCCTCCGGGGCCGCGTTTGTTGTGCAGAGGAAGCTTCTAAAGGAGCCCCGACAAACAGACAGGAAACCGAGTCTTTCGCTGCGCGGACACATTGTCTGCCCGGGGCTAAATTTGAACATAAAAAAGGACTTTATTTATTTCTTTTATTTATAAATCCTGAGCCGTTGTGCTTTGAAGACAAAGTTGGGAAGGGTGAAGGAGAAGGGTGAGGGGAAGGGCAGCCAGCGCTGTGTCCAGCTCTGGTGTGTGGGGTGGGATCAGGGCAGGCTCGGATGCTCCATGCCATGACCTGGAGTGATGTCCAGGTGGAAATGGCCAGCTGAGATGGTGGGGCTTGAATGGGACAGCCCTGGGTGACCAATTTTGGGATGGAGACTCCACTTGGGAGCTCATGAGCCTCCCCTGTGTGGATGACGGTGAAGGTGGTGCTGGGATCCTACCAACATTGCCTGGCTGAGGCTGAAATCAATGTCCCCACAGAGGTTGGGTGATGAGGGATTAATATCCAGGATTGGATTCCTGGGTATGTTTACAGCCAGGCTGGATGGGGCTTGAAGCCATCTTGGGCAGTGGAAGCTGTCCCTGCCTGTGGCAGGGGTTGGAATGAGATGATCTTTAAGGTCCCTTCCAACCCAAAACATTCCAAGATCCACAATCAGCAAGGTCAGGTGGCCACTCCACATCCACACCTGGAGCCACCACCACTGGCCTTGGCCACCACGTCTGGAGAAGCTGCTCATGTCCCCAGCAGCATCAAAACTGCCTCCCACCAACCCAGGAGCTCCTGGTGCCACCAGAGACCCTGCTGAGACCATCAGAGAAACCAGAGGCTCCTTTGGAGATGTTTTTTGTTTCTTTTCCATGTACCAGCGGGTATTTCCAGGCCAAGGTGGTGTGAGAGGGGCAGGCAGATCTCGGTCACCGCAGCAGACTTTAAAAAGTGAAAACACGAAGTCGAAACCTGCCCAACCTGCAGCAACTTCCCAAATCCCACCTGAAATTTAGCAAAAGGCACAAGGAAAGTAAAAGTTCCAGCGCTTCTTTTTTGGGGGGTGGTGGGTGTTTTATTTTTAATGTTATTGTTGGAGAAATATCACCCTTTGTTCTGAGAAAAGGGAAGCGCTGGGGCCGGGGGGAGTTGTGAACCTGCCCCTCAGGAGAGCAAAATTGGGGTGAACTCCAGTACCCAGAATTTCACCAGGGCTTGGGCGAGGCAACAGCGATGCTGAGGGTCCTGTGGCAGAGCCAGGAGCTGCAGGAGGAGATACAGGGATGACACAGAAGAGGAGAAAATTCTTATCCACCTCTCTGCACCATTGGGAGCATGGATGGGTTTGGGCATGGAGTTTGGGCATCCTTTGGGTTTGGGCTCCATCTCTCATTTCCTGCTGGTGAGGTCAGGCTCAGCTGCACCAAACCCCATCAGTCTCAGTGACCCTTTTCTTCATTTAACCCTCCCCGACCCCAGGATGGAGGAGCCACTTCCACATTTGCTGCTGGCCACGGCCAAAAAGCCCTTGGAGCCGTTTCTGCCCGGCCCGTCTCGCTCGCAGATGCTCAAACCACACGTTCCTTCGCCCAGCCTGGCCCATCACAGATGGACACAGCTGAAAATACCCCGAAATAACGCCTGGCCACAGGAGTCCTGCGAGGGTCTCCCAGCCAGAGCAGCTGGGGCTGAGAGGACAGGCTAAAAATAGGGGTGTGGTGCAAGTTTCTGAAGGTCCCAAAGCATGAGGTGAAACTGGCTCTGGGTTAACTGAAAAGCTGAGGGTGTCTTTGGGGTTATTTCTGCTTTGGGGGGGCTCAGCAGGAGGAATGGGGGAGCCCTCTTGGGCATGGGTTTAGTGGGGTGTCCCCATCCCCTTGAGGCATGGCCTGTGTTTGCTTTGTGGGGTCGCCACCTTTGCAGGGAGCTGCATTCTGGGGCCCAAGGGTGCTAAAGCTGTGCTGTATCCACAGATTTTAGGGTTTTCTGGGGGAGAAATCTGCAGGTTTGGCACCTTTGTCTCATACAGAGAGTCCCAGTGTAGGTGCACATTCCAACTGAGCCCCATCCTGCCCAAGAGGACACACAAACCCTCCATCTCAAATACTTCACAGAATCACAGAATTCCACCTCAGGCCATGGTCTGTGCTTGCTTTGTGGGGTCACCACCTTTGCGGGGAGCTGCATTCTGGGAAGGTGCTAAAACTGTGCTGTATCCACAGATTTTAGGGTTTTTTTGGGGAGAAATCTGCAAGTTTGACACTTTTGCCTTGTACAGAGGTTCCAATGTAGCTGCACAGTCCAACTGAGCCCCATCCTGCCCAAGAGGACACACAAACCCTCCATCTCACCTTGGGGCATGGCCTGTGTTTGCTTTGTGGGGTCACCACCTCTGCAGGGAGCTGCATTCTGGGGCCTAAAGGTGCTAAAGCTGTGCTGTATCCACAGATTTTAGGGGTTTTTTTTTGGGAGAAATCTGCAGGTTTGGCACCTTTGTCTCATACAGAGGGTCCCAGTGTAGCTGCACAGTCCAACTGATCCTCATCCCACACAAGAGGATGCCCAAACCTCACACAAGGACAGCAGATGGAGCATGAAAATCCCTCTCTGATATTCCCACCCCTGATCCACGAGCTGAGGACACTCCTGGAATTATGTGTGGCTCTATTTAGGATCCCTCCTTTCCCCACCAAGCCCAGGGGAGTCCATCCCATCCCCGACCCCCCGACCTTGCACAACCCTCCGGGCCCTTCTCCTTCTCCTTCCTGCCCCTGGGTGAAATCAGAGCTGTTATTTCAAAGAGAAGCTTGTGATTTATCGCTGTAATCTCGACCACAAGTTGAGCTGGCAGGAGCTGGGGGAGCCACGAGGAATAACAGAGGGCTTGGCCATTCATTTCAGCATCCTCTGAGCTCTTGAGGTTTTTTATTTCTTCGGCACAGCAGCAGCAGTGGGGGAAAATATGAGTCTCTCATAGAAAGAAGAGAAAATTGAAAGGAAAAAAAAATAAAAAGGATTGTCCCAGGATTTGTGCTGAAGTAGATGCAAATGGGGCTGGTTTTTTTGTTTTCTGGTTTTTTAAAAAATCAGCTTTTTGGGCTTTAAAACCCAGAGGAACCAGCCCTGCCTGGCCAAGGGGGACACCCTGGGATGGTGCTGCTGCTCCAAGGGCAGAGCTCAGTGCGGGTTTCTCCTTATTTTCCCCGGTTTTTTCTTCTCCATAAGTCACTTTTACAGCTCCCAGCAGCCAGCCCGGCAAGCACAGCCTTGCAGGGATGTTAATGAGTCTTTAAATCAAAGGTTTGTGGTGGCCAAAGCAAACCTGGTGTCTCCTTCCAGAAAGGGAAGAGAACTCCCCATCACCACCTGCCTGTGGAGGAACAGCGTTTTCATCTTGCTGTTTTCACTTTTTCCTAATTCATATCTGGTTTTACACTTTATTTAAGGCTTTCAATCCTATTTCCCCCCACTTTTGAATAGACCTGGAAGCTGATTTTTTTTGCTAAATATCAGTGAAATCATAATATGAAATTTCAAACCCTGGAGAGTCGCTAAACCTGCCAAATTTCCCAATTTTTCTCAACACTTGAGCTCTTTGCAGCCAATATTCCAAGCTCCTGGTGTGCTCAGGAGAAATTTATCAATTTTTTATGCTTTTTTCTTGTTTTACGGAAGAAAAAGGCTGTTTTTTTCCAGGCTGGCTGCAGGCTGTGGGGGAGTCAGACAGATTTTAACCCACTCTGAGGAAATGACAAAGCATTAACTCCCCTGCAAGGCACTGAGATAGTTTTCATTAAAGCAAATCTTTGCAGGGAGTTGTTTTCTAAATAAAAAAAAAAAAGGAAAAAAGAAAAATAAAGAGAAAAATAAATAGAAAAATAAAGAGAAAAAAAAGGAAAAGAAAAAAAGAAAAAGAGAAAAAAAGAAAAAGAAAAAAGGAAAAAGAAAGAAAAAGAAAAAGAAAAAGAAAAAGAGAAAAAAAAAGAAAAAGAAAAAAGGAAAAAGAAAGAAAAAGAAAAAGAAAAAAAGAATGAAAAAGAAAAAGATAGAAAAAATAGAAAAAAGAAAAGAAAAAAGAAAAAAGAGAAAAGAAAAAAGAAAAAAAGAAAAAAGAAGAAAGAAATAAAAATAAAAAGATAGAAAAAAATAGAAAAAAAAAAGAAAGAAAAGAAAAAGAAAAAGAAAAAGAAAAAGAAAAAGAAAAAGAAAAAGAAAAAGAAAAAAAAGAAAAAGAAAAAGAAAAAGAAAACCCCTTGCTCTTTCTTGGCCTTTCTGCTTTGCTAATCCACTTTGACATTTATTAGCAATTATTTATTTCCTTCCCTCTTGGCTGTTTATGGTGCAATTTTTCAACCCAATAGGCATTACTCAATAATAACCCCTGCAGAAAGGCAATTAGGAAACGTGAAGTGGGTGGTTACAGAGATTGTGGGGCTTTTCCCAGCCCCAAAAATCTCATTTTTTTTGCCCAAACAGAGCTGAAGATGTCCCTCAGTGCAGAAAATTCTGCCAGAATCTTGGATTGGAGCATCACAACCTCATCCCATCCTCATCCCATCCTCATCCCATCCTCATCTAGGGTTTGGTCTCTGCTCTTTGCAGCTTTTGCAAAGAGCCACGAGCTGCAAACCCCAGATTTAGGAAGGCCCCACTTTCGTTGTCTCCTGGGTAAATAATCTTCTTTCTTCCCTTTGGGTTTGGGTGATGAGGAAGGGCTGCGAGAAAACAGGATTCTTGTTCCTTAATGAAAATGCTCGGTGCCCAGAGACTCCCACGAGTTCCCATGAAGCCGCAAGGTAGTGCAAAACTGAAAAGAAAATTAAAAATGTTTCACAAACTGGCTCAGCCTTTTGGGTGCAGCATCTCAGGAGCGTTTCCCTATTCCACCCCTTTTGTGGGGACAGCTCAGGGCAGGTCACCCACCCTCCAAAAATCCCCCCTGAGGCACGGCTTTCCCAAGAAAAGGCTCCTCGCGTGCGAGAAGCCACAGTGGGAGGGAATAAAAAGCAGATTTGAGTTGAAATTATGGAGCTTATAAGGGAAAAAAAAAAAAAAATCTGCTGTGCCTTGCACTGATCACCCCTTGATCTTCCTGGGGGTGATGAGGGGAGTCAGGGCACGATGCTGGTGGGGTTTGGGGACCCCCCTGATGTCACCCAGGTGGGGATGAGTGACAAAAGCCACCCCTGAGCCATGGCTTTCCCAAGAAAAGGCTCCTTGTGTGAGAGAAGCCACAGTGGTGGGGAAAAAAAAGCAGATTTGAGTTGAAATTATGGAGCTTATAAGGAAAAAAAAAAAATTTCTGGTTGTGCCTTGCACTGATCACCCCTTGATCTTCCTGGGGGTGCTGAGAGGAGTCAAGTGGGGTTTGGGGACCTCCCTGATGTCACCCAGGTGGGGATGAGTGACAAAAGCCCCCCCTGGGCACCTCTGGGTGCTGGCAGGAACCACGCTAGAGAGGGGTGAGAGCACAGTGGGTGCTGCTCGAAGGTGGGGACAGCCCAGGGCTGGTTCTGCTTGGCTGGAGCTGCCACCCAAAATAATCAAACCTCACCCCGGCCTTTCTGCTGCTGAGGGAAACTTCATTTTCATTTTCCGACCGCTCTCCCGGCCGGGACACGCGAGGGGAGACAGGGGTGGGGAGGGTGGGGGTTGTTTGGCACCAAAGGCCACTGAGATGCCACTTGGGTTGGCTCTGGGGTGGCTTTTGAGCCAGGTGGGGAGGGGACACAGCCAGAGCAGCACTGGGAGTGGGATCGTGAGTGATGGAGTGGTTTGGGATGGAAGGGATCTTAAATCTCATCTTGTTTCACCCCAGCCATGGCAGGGACACCTCCCACTGTCCCAGGGTGATCCAAACTGGCCTTGGACATTTCAGGGATTCAGGGGCAGCCACAGCTTCTCTGGGAATTCCATCCCAACCCCTTCCCACTCTCACAGGGAACAATTCCTTCTCAGTATCCCATCCCTCCCTGCCCCCTCAGTGTGAAGCCCCTTTCCTGTCACTGCAGCTCTTGCCCAAAGTCCCTCTCCATCTTTCCTGCGGGCTCCCTTCAGGCCACAGTTAAATCACCCTGAGTCTTCTCTTTCCCAGGCTGAGCAATCCCAATCCTGAATCTTCTCTTTCCCAGGCTGAGCAATCCCAATCCTGAATCTTCTCTTTCCCAGGCTGAGCGATCCCAATCCTGAATCTTCTCTTTCCCAGGCTGAGCAATCCCAACCCTCCCATCTTTTCCTCACGGCAGAGCTGCTCCATCCCCCTGGTCACCCTGGTGCCTCTGGACCCGCTCCAGCAGGTTGGGTGGAACTTTGTTCTGCTCCCAGCAAACCTGTGGGATCACAGATGGATCGGGAACATGTCCTTGCCCATTTCCAACCCAAACCATCCCATAAATAACACACTACCCCCTCCTCCAGGCTGTGATAATCGTTAAATCATCTTCCCTCTAACCCATAAACCCTCCACAGACACCGACTGCTCCTCCAGACAAGATTGAGCTCTCCAATAACAAATCCAGAGGGTTTTCCCCTCTATTTATGTGGACCATCAAGGTTTATGGACAAACCCCTCGTGCATCCCTTGATGTCTGCCATGAATCCCACATTCCCTGGGAATTGTCTTCACTTCCCCAAGCCAAACCCCTCCCTCTGTGTGTATTAAATATTTCTTTGGTGCTTCCAGGCGCTCGAAACATTTCTCAGTGTGGATTTCCTTTTAATTCCACCCCCAAAGCAACCCTCTGGATGATGGGAAATGGGAATGTTTGTGCTGAGGGTCTTATAGGGGGCCTGGGAATTATTTTGCTGCTAACAAGCTTTGCTCATGCCTTAACAAAATGCAAATATCCCAATTCCAGCGTTGCTAAAACACAGAGCTGAGATCACAGGGACTTGTTCAGGGTGTCGGCTTCTTTTTTAGCTGCTTGTTCGTGGTATTTGCTTGGGAAAAAAAAATAAATATGGTTTTCTGTTTGTAATAAATAGAACAGCGTGAAAAACACGACTTCTGAGCAAATCTCGGAAATTAGGAGCTTCAAATCCTTCTGGATTTCCTCCTTCGTGGGGGGAAAAGATCTGGCTGGAAATAACAAGCACAGCCTGGGAAGTGAACAGTGGGAATATTCTGTCTGAGCAGGAAGAATCCACAGCCATGGAGAACCATTAGAGTCAGTGTTAATTAGGGCTGATTGACTGAGAGCAGAGTCTGGCACGAGCCTGCCAGAGCTGCTGAGAGCCTGTGTTGAGTCACTGGGAAAACCACAGGCTGTTGTTAGAGAGGAAAAAAAAATTAACAAAAAAAAAAATAAATATATGAGCAGGTGTGATTTTTCTGAGCGATGGAGGAACCTGGAATTGGGAATTAATCCAAATTACCGGAGATGGTGTCCCTGTTCTGCAGATCCAACCCCGTTTTTCACCCTCAGTGTGATGGGGAATCCTCTCCTGGGAGATCCCAGGTCTCTGCCAGGGAGGTGCATCCCAGGAATGTGGCTCCAAGTCCTCAAAAGCTGGAAAAGAGGAGCCTTTCTCCTCCATCCCTCCACAGAGCTCCCGTGGTTGGGTCCAGCCCTGCCTTGGAGAGCTCTTCTCTCCAGGGAAAGCTTTAGGGCTGTGCAAAATCACTTTCCCCAAATCCTCATTTGCTCTTTCACCGCTGGAAGGTCCTGGAAAACCCACATGGGGACAATGTGTCTTTTTGAGGGAAAACATGGAGAAAGCAGAGAAAATCCGGGTGAGAGAGAGTTCTGGCAGCCTGGGAAGCAGCTCCACAGGGCCTTTGGAATGTGCTCTCTGCAGCTCAGAGGATGGAAAGCCTCAGGGGCTCAGTGCAGAGGCCATTCCACTGGGAACTATCTCCCTGCCCTTTCCTCCAAACCCTGAAACTTCTGATTTCACGACTTTTCCGTGATTTTGCTGCCACAACTTCCCACAGCTTTGCCAACCCTGTGGTGACACCAGTGACAATCCCAGCTGGGGCTCCTGGTGCCTTCTGCAACACCAACAGCAGATCTCCATCACCACCTCCTGTAGCTCAATTAGGGGCTGGGAGACAACAAAAAAACTCTCCTCCACCACCCCTTGCTATGTTTTTGTGTGGTTTGGGTCTGGTTTGGCCCTGTCCCTCCTCCCTGCACACCTTGACCCCCTGGCCCACGTGCTCCAGCCATAAATGTAACGGGCACGGTCAGAGTCTCACCATTATTGTTCATCCTGCTCTTATATAATAACCAGGTTTGCTCTTTTGACTCGCCGACGGGCTCCCTCCAGCAGGAATTGTGCTGTCCATCAATCCATTTAATGCAGAAAGTGGTCCCTGGCATGGAAAATTTCAAATATTCAACGGGCTGGGCTGGTTTGCACCTGCTGGTTTGAAGGGCACGGGTTGGGGTGGGATGCTCCATTGACAAGTGTCTGCTCTGCTCTTTGGTTGTTTTTTTTTTTCCCTAGAAAAATAGATTTTTTTTGGTGTTAAAATACACTCGGTGCTCCTGGGGGCTGGTGGGAGGCAAAAGGGATTCATCGTACTGGAAACCTTGGAAAAGACCCCTCAGTGCTAAATGGAGAGCTGGAGGGAATTTCTGCCTCAAAGTCATCCCAAGGAACCGCCTCATTGTCTGCTTAATCACCTGTTAATTATCTGTCTCACAGCAAAGCTCCACTGTCCTTGCTCTGGGTTTTGAAGCTCTCCACACCTGCCTGGTTCCCTGGGAGCAGGGACACGGGTTTGGGAACCTGATGTGATTCCTGGGTCAGGAGCTGGGCTGGCTGATCCTTGTAGGTCCCTCTGAGCTCAGTTCATGCCATGGGTGCTGTCCCTTCTGCTCCCAGCTCGGTGTCCTGCCACCCCTGGGACCAACCACGGGTGGCCATGCCCAAGTGTGCATCAAAGCAGGGCTGCAGCTCAGTTTCCTGGCTGAGACCTCAACTAAACCCGATCCCACAGATAAATCAGGGATTATTGCACCCAAACAACCAGGGGGGGTGGTTGAACCCAGCCAGGACGCAACAGATAAAATCTGAAAAATACCCAGCGGCGGGAGGGAAAGCTACACCTTTAACCATGACTCTGCCCTTCCTGCCAAGCTCAAGGGATGCTCCCCAAAAATGAAACCCCTTCTGTCTGCTTGGGCACAGCTTTTTGGCGTGCTGGAAGCCAGAGTTTCTCCCTGGCACGGCAGCCAAGGTAGAGGTGGTAGAGGAACAGAGAGAGCTTCGCATTTAGGAAGTTAAAGCGTGAGCGAGTTCCCTAAAGGGATGGACTGAAGGTGAGGAGAGGGTGAGGAGGCAAAAGTCCATGGCTGTTGAGCCACCTCTGTCCCCAGTGTCCCCAGTGTCCCCAGCACGGGCAGGCACTAGGAGCTCCCAGCCACCCCAAGCTGCGCCCAGGTCACCCCGAGCCACATGATCCGCGAGGTCGGAGCAGCGACAGCAACAGGAACAATCTGTGGGAGAGGAACTTAGGGATGAACCCAACTTCTCTAAAGTATAAAAAGAGCCCTGGGGGTGGGGGGAGAGGGCCACAGAAGGCTTTGCACGTCCTCCCCTCTCCCCTCCCGCCGCCTCCGAGCGCTGACGGTTGGGAGCCGGCGCTGGCCTTGGGGTTGTGCAACTCCGGCCGTGAGCTCTTGGCATCGCCTCCATCGCCCTCCCAGGAAAGGAAACACAACCCCAGCTGGGCCTGGAGGGCCTTTGCAAGGGCTCAAACGGCTCTGCTCGGCCTCTGCCCGCTGGGTGGGTTGGCCTGGGTTGGTGGTGTCGTGGAAGGGATGAGCAAACCTGCAGAGAAGAGTGTTGAATCCCACTGAAGAGCAGCAGGGGTGGGAATTGTCAGGAGTGGCTGTGCTTCCTGTCAAATGATGCTCGTGCACCTCAAAAAGTTCAATTCAAAACCCAACAGACTTCTAGCATCTTCTTTGCACACCCACACCAAGGGGAATGATTGTTTTGGGTCCTATTCCCATCGATTTTTCCTTTTTCATTTGATTTGTTGGTGTTTCCATTTGCTGGCCCAAAGCACTGGGGAGAGGATGTGTCCCTGGTGCACCATGGCTTTCACAGCAGCTCTCTCTCCCTGCAGAGACCCTGAAAATAATTACACTTTTGAAAGCCTATTTTTGGCCTGGGGAAACACTGTTTCTGCCTGAAACCATCCAAAGAACAGAAAAACCCCACAGAAGGTGAAGGCAAAACTGGTGAGGTGGCCCCACTCCAGACCAGGCACATGCCACAAAATGCCAATCTCCAGGGCAGACCTGGTGGCACCTCCAGGAGATGGGGCAGATGCTGGGATATCATCAGGCACACCTACAGATGCTTGTGATTTTTTACCTCAAAAATGAGCTAAAAAATGTGTCACCCCATGTTAAAAAAAAAAAAAAAAAAAAAAAAAAAAAGTATTCAGGTGTCCTTTGCCCTCCAGGATGTGATTGAAGCCCTGCACAGTGTGACATTTTCTCCTCATCTAAAGGAAAATGTTCTGCTGATTGGAGAGAGGGGAATAGCAGAGGAGAAAATGAGATCCTAAATTCCAGGTACTTGTGGTTGCTGGAAAATTGGCCTTTTAGTATTAAAGCAAACTGATGGGACCAGAAGGAGAAAACTCAAAACGTGAAGGGGATTTTAAAACAGCAGCTCACTTAAATGAATGAGGAGCTGAGATTCCAGGAATTCTGGCTTTATTTAACTTATAGGAAAGGAGGAAGAAACAGATGGAGTCACTGCTCCTGAACTAAAAATACTGTTTAGAGAAGGACATCTGCAATGCAGCTTTGAACGTCAAGGTCCTCAGTGTTTGGATTGTTCTCCTTCAAATGTCACCTCCTGATGTTTGGAGAGGTAGAGAGGCTGGAAATGCAGAGATTGCAGCCATTCTCTGCTTCCCTTAGAAATACTTGTTCACCTGGAGGTTTTGCAGTCAAATGGAGGGGAAATCCCATTTTCAACCTGTGCTGCAGGGATGGGGATGCCCCTGACCAGTCTGTCCCACTTTGGGATCCCTGAGTGCTGGGCCTGGACTGGTCCCAGCTGCTGGAGGCTGTTTGGGGACGTGAGAGTCACCAAGAAATCTGACAAGTCATTCATAAAACTTCTGGGAGAGTATTTGTTGAAAGCCGAGCAAATTCTGCCCCTCCCAGCATGGAATAAGTGACCTTTGTCCTGGCTTTTATTTTCACTTTCGAGCCCTCGCCTGCGGAGGTCAAGCTGTTTATTAAGTTTGGCAGAATTAAAGAGGCAGAATTAATCACCTCCGTTATTTTATCTTGCTGGCCACCATCTCACTGTGCTTTTGTCAAGGTCAGGAATTACACACAAAAAAAAAATCAAAATGTCCCAGAGTGCCACAAGTCAGCCCTGAGAGAACCCAAAAAAATTTGGGTTAAAAGGCACAATCTTGGCCAAAAATACCCATTTGTGTCTTGTCCCTCTATTCAGGGAGCCTTGGCAGTTCTTGTTTCTCAAAAAAAGGAAGAGTGATGTTCTCATGTGTGACAGGACTCCAGGAGCTGGAGATTTAGAGGGAAAAAGAAATTCAAGAGTATTGTACAACTCATCCTAAACGGGTGAATAATCACCTGTGCTTCCCTCTGGTCCTGTTAACCACTGCTGCAATAAGGGACTCTCACTTTTCTTCTTGGATAAGCTTTGGTTTATAGCATTATATCAATATGGGGCAAAGAGTGAGCAAGTCAAGGCCATAGACTCCATCGGCTCCCATGTGTAATTTAACCCCTGATTATTTAATCCCTGATTATTTAACTCCTGGAGTAGGATGTGCTATCTCTTATCAGGGCTCGGGGGAATATTGCCTCTAACCCCTAATCCTGAGTTAAACATTAATGAGCTGTCAGAGCGCTGGATTCCCAGAAATCTGCTGAGTTAAAGTCATCCAAAGGGATGAATAATGGGCTTGATCTGAAATATCTCCAGGACAGAGTGGGTCAAGGCTGTGGGGGAAGGCTCCCGTGGGTGTCACCAGTCCCTGGTGTGGTTGAGGTCTCTCTTGGCCAATGTCAAGGCTTCATCAGGCTCTTGCTTCAGCCTTGTGGTCCAGCAGCTGCTTCCCTGCAGATGTTGAAAGGAAAAGAGAGAGAGAGAGGGAGAGGAGGGGGCCAGGCTGGGTTTCTATAAGCCATTTCAGAGCTGCTTTTGTTACTGTTAATGGCAGAGCACACGGAATTTCTCGATGCTCAAGTGAACCTCTTCAGATGGTGGCTTCAGCCTCAACTCCCCTCTCTAATTACCTCTGCCAAGTGCAAGTGCTGCCCTTTGAAGGGGGGTTTTGATTTCCCATCAATTCCTTTCATCTAATGGTTCCTTGTGCTCGGGGTCCAAGCCATGAAAACAGCTCTTAATCCACCTCCCGCCTCCCGCCAATTATTTAATACCTGGGTTTTATTCCTTCTCATTTGTCTTTCTAACTACCCTAATTTCTCCGGTTTCCCTCATCAGCGTTTTCCCAAGCTCTTTATTGTTTTCTGATTGCTGTAATTCCGCAATATCTTTTGGCACTGAAGCCCGGCTCCCCAGAGGAATGGGCTCATGAATTTATACAGTGACATTACCCAGGCTTTGCAGACGAGTCCCGGGGCTGATTTGGCTGCCCAGAATTGCTCCTTCTGTTCCTGCCTCTCCTGTCGCAGCATCCCTTGAACGAGCAGGAATTGGCAAAGCAGGAATTGCGCTCTTGGTATGAAGGGCCATCAAAGTCTGGGTCAAGAATTTTGGAGATTAAGAGTGGATTAAATATTCGGCCTCCTCCACCCTTCCCCACCTTCTGCGCCCATGACTCGGGCAGAGCATTTCTCTCTTCACTCGTCAAGGCAAGAGTTTCAGCCTGGGAGGAGATTTTCCCCATGGTATTAATTTCTTCTACTTCTCGCCACCGAAGCACATTTGAAAATTCGTTCCTGAAACTTCCCATGTTCTAATTTTACATGACAGGACTGTCAGAAGCAGCACATGAGAGAAATGAGATCTCCTCCGCTTTGGGGTGCCTGTGCTGCCCTAGAAGGGCTGGTGAAACTCAGAGCTGCTCCCCTGCTCATTAATACCAAATTTCCTGCCTTGCTTACAGAGCTTTTAAGTGACAAAAAACTCAGCCTGGGCCCAGCAGGACTTCCATTAAATCCTCTTTAAGCAATGCCACCTCTTTTTTTTTTTTTTTTTCCCCTGCTTGGCAGATGAATCCACCTTCTAACTAAATACTCGAATGCACTCATGCCAGAAGAGGAGATTTAAATATGATCAGCATGAGGAAATACATCGGGGTGCTGGGAATAGACACGTTCCAGGGCGTTTATCTGTTTACCTTACAGGGCTGCCCCAGATTGAGGATTGGCTCAGGTAGGAGTCAAATGTTGCTCTAAGGGTGCTTTGCCTCTTCCAGTAATTTGTTTCTTTTTCTGTCGTCTGAGAATGGAATTAAGAGCGTCACAAATCATGACGAGGGGTTGTGCTTGTGAAATATTCTGCATTTTTTGGAGGGCAGGAGGAGAGGCAGCTGCACGGTGAGTGCTGGTGGGTGGATGGGGATGGAGTTGCCTGGTCAGAGGCCAGGATTTGGCCCACGACTCCTTCTGGTAGCTCATCCTGCTTGAAAAGAGCAAATAATTGCAAATTCCTGCCAGAATCCTGCGCTCCCAAAGGCCCCCAGGGAGGCTGCTCAGAGTCAGAGCGTGAAAGTGGTTTCCTTTCTGGCTCGTTGGTTCTCGGCCTCCTCTCGAGTGCAGGATGAGATGAGCACAGACTGATGTGTAATCACTTGGTTGGGAACCAGGAAGAGCTCAAAAAACACCTGAAGATCCAAACGCCTCCGATTCTGGGAAGGTTTGGGTTGGCTCTTTGGGGTGGGCAGTTGACTTTGGGCTTGTCTTCAGGCAGGACTCTGAATTTGCAGACAAATCTCAGGGTTTGGTCATGAATCAGTCCAGGTGGGGCTGAGGTGTTGCAGGCCAAGGCCTTTGGGCTGGAAATGCCATCAGAGTGTGAATGCACGAACAGCAATCAATGTCTGTCAGTTCCCACGATCGTGGCTGGGAGGAGGAAAACCCTTTCCCCATTGGATCAAGCTCTCTCCGTTAGATTTCTCCTCCCGTATCAGTTGGACACCAAGAGCAACGAGAAGGACCCAACTCTGAGCCAAGCCTTGAAAATCTCCCCAGAACCACACCCAGCCCCAGTAATGGTGCCCAGTCCTGTTTTAAGCCCCAATTAGCGGGTGTTCATTAGCAGGGGGGTGGTCAGGCGGGCTGACACCACAGCCCCCAGAGCTCTCTGTGTCTCACCACCTCAGATATCTGTTGGGACTCTATTTTTGAGCCCAAAAGTGCCATCACCTTCTGCCCACTGTGTTTTTTCCTCTTTTCAGGCCCTGCAGCGGCCTGACAGGAGCAGGTCACGCGACAACCTGTCACTTGTAACCATCCACCCACATCTTGGCGTGGTCCCTACCCACCTTTTTTTATCTTTGGAGAGACCAGATCATGACCATAAAAGGGAAGAACGGAATTTTGGGCCAGGAGTCTTGCTCCGATTGGCGGAGAGCCGATTCGCGACGGTTTCGGGGGGAAATAACCAGATGGGAGCAATTTTTGGGCCCGAGAATAAAAAAAAACAATACAACAAAACCATGTGGTTCACCATTGAAACCAAGACAGGACTTTCAGTGCTGGTGCCTCCCGTTGTTCTTGGTTCCACCTGCATGAAACTGCAGGAGGGCCCTCACTTCCACATGGGCACGGCCGCACAGAGCTCCTGGTTCCCATAAAAGCTCTCTGCACACACCACCAGCTGATGCCAGTTAAGATAACATCTCCTGGAGGTTAAGGTTGGTTGAGAAAAAAAAAAAGAATTGTACCCACCTCCTCCTGTGAAGCCATCGCTGCAGCCACGGGCCAGCTGGTGTTACCTGAGGTAATAGCTGGAGATGGAACTGGAGGCCCAGCGGGCCCAGATCTGAAATCAACCTCTGTTATCTTTTGGGCTGAGAGAGCCTGAGCAACAGTTTGTTGTTGTTGAAGTATCTGCAGATCCATGTCTGAAAATCCAGCAGAACAAAGTCCCTTCGTGCCTGAACACGTCTTCCACCCAACCCTGGTTAGATCATTTGTTTTAAACCAAGGTTTTAGTCCCTTGAGAAACTCTCCTAAAATGTGCCCCTTAGCTCTGAGTTACAACACTGAGTAAATACGATAAAAAAGGCTCGGAGGGTTTCCTGGAAACTTTGGCAGCCATACTTTGGGAGCAGATGTTGGTGACCAGCAAAGTTCTTGTAAACCATGGAGATCTATTTCTATTTAACATTTAGCATGAGAAACGTGGCAGCTGATTTAGGGCATTTGTGTCCAGGAGCACGGAGACCTGGAGGTGTTTACTTCACCCTTTCTGGGAATGCCACACCCATGCAAATCCTTCACTCGGTGCCTTCATCCAATAAGAAGAAGATGGTTTTATGGCTAATGTTGTTTTTGGAGTAGGAAACAAACTCTTGCCACTGAGGTGATGACAAACACGTGGTTTGCTTATGTGCTCAGGGTGGCAGCAGGGCCACCTGTGACCAGGAGAGGTGAACCCGAGCACCTGAGGAACGAGGCAGCCTGGCTGCCATGCTGGGGGAGGTTTGCTTTAACCATCTCTCAGAAGAAGTGAGGCTGGCAGCCTGTGGTTCCTCCTCTAAACTGCAGGGTGCCCCTTTCCTGGGTGCTCCAGGCAGCACGGAGTCCATTGTTGGCTTCTTTGGCGAGTCCATCCAAGCCCACCTTGCAGGTGAATTCACAGATGTCTCACCTTGCTCTGTTCATTCCTTTCCTCTCCATTCCTCCTCATATCCACCCCTCCTTCCAGTTTCCTCATTTCCCCATTTTGGATAAACACCAGCAGCCCTGGAGTGGCCCAGCACCACCACCCCATCTCTCCCTCTCCCATCACACCCCTTCCTCTGCTCCTGCCCCAGCCCCAGGTACCTTGAGCCGTCCCGTGGCAGCAGTTCCTTGGTTCTCCTCACTCCACCACCCGCTGCAATTCCTCTGCCTGCTCCCCTGCACTATTTCTTCAGTTCTGACCGCAGTGGTGGCTGCTGGGACCTATCGCAGCATCGCAACCATGGAGCCTGGCCCCACAAAACCAGAGGGGAACCACAGCCTCTTACTCATTGGCACCTGAGTGATGCTGCCCCATCACCTCCTTCCCCCTGGGCAGTGGTTTGGGGACAGGGGGAAGAGGTGGCTGTGAGTGCCTGCTCTGGGCTGTCCTCCATGGCCACCAACCCAACATCCTGGGGCTCTCCAAACCCAGCCTTGGCTGCACAGTCCCAGGTCTGGTTGAGGCATCTCTGCCAGGCAGGGATAAATTAAGGAGGTGGTTGGAGGTTTGTTGTCCATGTGGCTCGGGGTGAAGGTGGTGTTCGCAGATTTGTTGTCTGTATGGTTCAGGGATGAAGGAGGTGGTTGCAGGCTTGTTGTCCATGGGGTTCAGTGATGAAGGACCTGGTTGTAGGTTTTGTGTCCATGTGGTTCAGGGATGAAGGAGGTGGTTGCAGGTTTGTTGTCTATATGGTTCAGGGATAAAGCTGGTGGTTGCAGGTTTGTTGTCAATGTGGGTCAGGGATGAAGGAGGTGGTTGTAGGTTTTGTGTCCATGTGGTTCAGGGATGAAGGAGGTGGTTGAAGGTTTGTTGTCCCTGTAGTTCAGGGGAACACTGGTGGTGAAGCAGCTCTGGAAGCTGCACTGGAGACCTGGGCAGAGCCCCCCCAAGGAATGGTCTGTGTGGTGGTTTGCCTCTTGCTGAGTTAGGCTTGAATCACCAGGGTTTGGGTCTAAACTGGGTTGTTCTGCACGATAAGTGACAAAACTTGTGGAAGCACAGCTGAAGCTCTCTGGGTGTTTCAGATTGTCTTTAGAATTCCTCCCTGGGCCAGAATTGTGCTGATGTCCCACTGCAGTGGCTGTGAACAGAGGCCAGGGACACACAGCCACTCACCCAGGGCTGCAAGACAAGCCTGGGCAGCAGCTCCCACCCTGAGCAGGCTCCAGACTCCCAGACCACAGGTTTCCTTCCCAGTCCTTCAGCCCTAACCCCAAAGCAGCCTGCAGAGAGCCAGGAGGAATTGCACAAATGCCTTGGCTGCATTTCAGAGCAGCCTCCTGAGCATTGCCTGAGATGCTGACAGGGCCAGTCCTGGGCACAGCCTGGTGCAAGGGACACCCAACCCTGCCCAGAACAGCCAGGGAGAGCAAAGTAGGAGTTTTGAGGATAATTCAAATGACAAGCAGCACTTTTCCCTGGCAGGATGAAGACAGGGATGGATGGGGCTCGGGACAACATGGTTTAGAGGGAGCTGTCCCTGCCTGTGGCACAGAGTTGGGGTTGGATCATGTTTAAAGTCCCTTCCAGCCCAATTCCACGGCTCTGTGACACTGCCACAGTGCCACCCCACAGCCCCTGCAGACAGCCCATAAAACCCAGCAAAGATGCAGCAGGGCGAACAACAACAGGCAAATGAGCATTGAAAAAAAAAAAAAAAACAACAAAAAAAGCGCATAATTATATATCTATATTAAAAAACCCGCTTTAACTACATGGCAGCTTGGTTGAACCCCTGTTCCTGTATTTGCTTAGCTGAGGGCTATCTTTGCAAGTCTTCGCTGCCAGATGTTCCCCTATTTGCATGCGGGATGGGAGGGGAGGGGAGGGATGCTCGGCGGGGCCGCAGCCGGATGGCGATTGCCACCCAGTGGCTGCTCGCACTGAGCCGCCTCTGCCTCGCAAACTCCCCAAAAATCGCTTCTCCAAGCGCAGAAAAGCTGTGAGTTTTCCCTCCATCAGGAAACCTAAAACTCGCGGGAGCTCCTTTCCCAGCCAGGGGGGTTTGGCTGCTTAGGAGGGACACAAAACTGATTTTTTGAATTTTTTTTTTTATTATTATTATTTTTTTTTTTAAGTGCAAGTCACTGCTGCTGCAGGAAACTCTGCAGCTCTGAGGAAACCTTGCTGACACACTTTGGGCCATATCCTGACAGACCCCATCCTCAGGGAAGGTCCCAGCAGGGATCTGGGGGAATGATGCTCAAATTTGTTAATCTCCAAACTCCCCTTTTCATAAAATCACAGAATTTTAGGGTTGAAAGGAACCTCTGGAGGTTAAAAGTCCAACCTCCTTTTTCCCTCGAGCTTATTCCTCAACTCAGGTCACACCAAACAATAAATCTGGGCATCATTTTAAATCTGTGGCTGCAGCAAGTTTTTGTCACAGAGAACACGGTCAGGGACATCCCAACCACCAGGGACTGGGCTTTGATGGTTTTCCAGCTGGTCCCTCCCATGTTGGGGCTCATTTTTGGGCCTCATGAATTTTCCACCTGGAATGGAAACAGCAAAATCCCCTCAGCAAACACAACCCTCTGCTGTGGCTCTCCTGGGGATTTTTTTGAAAGGCATATTTTGTATTTCTGTTCTGTTACCTATAGAAATCATAGTCAATTAATAGAATTATTCCATGTACCTACAACAGCACAAGCCTTACTCCTAAAACACCTTTTAAAATCCCATTTCCATCACTTACTCAGCAACCAGCCCTCACCTTTATACAGAGACCTCTCCCACACACCTCTTTAACCACAAACCCTTTAATTTCAGCGCAGTGCACCTTGCTGTGGTTAATGAGGCTAATTGGGAGCAGAGGAAAGGAAAATGCTCTTGCTGCAGCATTATCATTTTTATTTTTTTTTTCCCTGATGCTTCAGTGGTTGGTGCAGCTCTTGTACCTCGTAAGGCTGTAACCTACAAGGGTTGGAGGTGTTTGCTGAGCCAGCTGCTCGTTCCTTTTTGCTTCCAGCAGCTGCTGGAGCTGGCAGGGCTGAAAATTCCCTGGATTTCATTTGAAATGTGCTCTGCATCCTTTGGAAATGCTTGGAGGAGGCTGTTCCTGAGCCTGGGGGGAGCCTTCTCACAGTTAATGGCTGCTGGCAGATTTTTTTTTAAGACTTGCAATGGAGCATAAATTCCCCCAATGCTGGAGCTGCAGGGGGATAACTGGGAGCCCAGAAATCCTTCTGGTGGGGTAGTGACTGCTCAACTGGGAGCCCAGAATTCCTTCTGGTGGAGTGATAACTGCTCTTGGATGGCTGGAAAGGGGAATTGCTGCTCCTCTTGTCCTGATGGTGTCCCCAATCATGGGGTGTGGTGTCACTCTCCTCTCCTCTCCTCTCCTCTCCTCTCCTCTCCTCTCCTCTCCTCTCCTCTCCTCTCCTCTCCTCTCCTCTCCTCTCCTCTCCTCTCCTCTCCTCTCCTCTCCTCTCCTCTCCTCTCCTCTCCTCTCCTCTCCTCTCCTCTCCTCTCCTCTCCTCTCCTCTCCTCTCCTCTCCTCTCCTCTCCTCTCCTCTCCTCTCCTCTCCTCTCCTCTCCTCTCCTCTCCTCTCCTCTCCTCTCCTCTCCTCTCCTCTCCTCTCCTCTCCTCCTCGGGGGTTCTCTGCTTGGAAAAACAAAAAGCTGTAAGGAGAGGAGTGTCTGTGTGAGCTGATAAATAAATTGTTGTGCAGCTGATGGAGGGGAGCACAGGGATGAGCTCCCTTCCCTTCTCCATCCCACGGGGAATGGGAATAATCCCAGCACAGCTGCCTGGGGACACCCTTGGAGTGCTGCTGCTCAGTGTCCTCCTCCTTTACCAGAGCAAATTTGGCCAAATGAACAGGGCTGGAAATCTGAGAGGACCCAGGAGCTCTATGGGAGATGGTTTTGGGTATCCAGAGCCAGAAAATTCAGTTCTGCTCCAATCCCCTGATCAGAAGTGCCATTCTCTGGGTTAAGAAGAAATAATTTTCTCAATCCTGCTCTCAAGGCACAGGAAAAGTTTTAGTTTTTTTAACCTAAAACCTCTGCTCAGCTGCCTTCTCATAGGCATCACCAAGGGAAAAAAATCCCAGTTTGGTTATTCCAGCACTAATCCCAGGGTTGGTTTTTCTCTGAAGCTGTTTGGGCACCCCAAGGCACCACTGCAGCAGCATTTTCCTCCACAAAAACCTCATGTCCTGCAGCACAGCTGATCCCCCTCCTGCACAGAATCCCCCGTGGGAACTGCTTGGCCACTGCTAAACTTTCTCCCAGTGCAAAACTCCTTCCCTGTTGCTCAGCATTTAATTTACACTTGGTTCATCTGCAAAAAATAACAACAACAACAAGAAAAAAAAAAAAGAAAAAAAAAAAAAGAAAAAAAAAAAAAAAAATTTGCAGCCTCCAAACCATTTCCTCTTTCTGTGGGATGCGCTGCTGAGCTGGGGACAAACACAGCCTCTGTGGGTTTGACAAATTCTGACTCTGCACCCTCTTTGGACTAGGTTTAATGGGGGTAAAATCAGATTTTTTTTTGGGTCATATAACAGCCTGGGCTGCTGTAAATTGTGTGTGTTGAAAGGCAGAGCAGCTTTAGGGAAGGTAAAAGCTGTGCTGGCTGCCCCACTGGAAATATCTGCCACAGGATCTCCTGGAATATTGGATTAGGCACTTTTTGCAAGCAATAATTGGAATAAAAAGAAGGAAAATTATTCCTAGAGGGTGAAAAAAAAAATCTCTGTTGTTTATTTCCCAGAATGGTGGCGGCTGCCCCATCCCTAAAAACATCCAAGGTCAGGTTGTGCAGGGCTTTGAGCAACCTGAAGTGGTGGAAAATGTCCCTGTTAAGTGCAGGGATGTTGGGTCAGATGAGCTGCAGAGGTCCCTTCCTTGGGGAAGCTGCTTTGGGAGGGATTTTGCACAAGTCTCAGCCCTGGCAGCTGAGCAGCACAAATGTCCCCCCAGAGTGTTAATGAGAAAGCAGAAACTCTGCTTTTTCCCCTAAATCAGCCTAGAAAAGGCACTCTGGAGTTTCAAAATCGAACCTTTTTGTCAGACTTCCTTAAAAATTTAACTTATTCCTGCCCTGGGCTCTTCCTTTCCCTAAGGCGAGAGGGGAAGTGGAACCATCTACCCCTATTGATTTTTAAATGTCTGGGTTTATTTCAGAAACACTCAGGATTTAGCTGCAAAGCTCAACGATTAAAAAAGGGCTTTTTGCATCAAGCCTCTGTAACTTTTTATTCTTTATCCCTCTAAGTGTCATCGAATCATTCAATGTGTAACAAGTTGCCCAGCCTGGCGAATAATTTTCTGATTGTCTTAATATAGAAATTATGTTGTGGTTTTAAAATTGCTGCTTGTTCCTGAAAACCGTGGGGGGAATGGTCACATTGACATTTTACTTTTGGATTTTATATATCCATCTGTATATATATATACATAAAACATATATAATATATATAAAATATAAAAAAATATAATATATATAAAATATATAAAAAAGACAGAATATATATAATAAATATAAATATAAATATAAATATAAATATATATTATATTATATATTATATATTATATATTATATATTATATATTATATATTATATATTATATATTATATAATATATAATATATAATATATAATATATAATATATATATCCATCCACAGATATAAAACATATATAAATATATATATTTTATGCCTGAACATAATACCTGTATATCAATGTATAAAACTCTTTAAAAAGCTTTTCAGACTTTAATGTTCCAGCTAAAATCCATCCCAAACCAAACCTGTTTGGAGAAGGAATTGAGGCAAAGCCCTCAATTTTCTGCTTTTCTGCCCATTCTGCCCTCTTTAAAAGCAGCTCCACAGTTCTTTTTTCCTTCAGGAAGTCCTGGAGCAATATGAAAATGGATTTATCAGTCCTATCCCTCCATTCCTGTTTGCTCTGGCTGGCAATTAGCGAATTTCCCACCTGAGTATAACAGATTTATAATTTTATAATAAATTTTAGGGGAACTGCTCTTTTCTGTGCTTAAACCACCTGTGAGCGATGCTTGGCCTGACCTGGCTCCCAAAGCACTTTAATTCCTGCTTTGGGAATTTAATCCACATGGAACTGACTCCCAGGGATTTTTTTTCTCTGCACAATAAAGAATGGAAAGAAATGGGATCAGATGGAGACAGAGCTCAGCCAAACCTGGATTCACCCAAACCTGGAGCTCTGCACAGAAAAACACCTCTGGGTGAGCGGTGCTGGCGCATCCCAGCCTTTGAGGATGTCAGGGATCAGGGATTTGAGGGAGATTTAGGGATGCAGCTCCCCAAAACAGCTCCAGACAATTCCATGAGGCTGCACAGCTCCAGTCCTGAGGAGATTCAGCTCTGGGAAATGCCCCATGCAATGCCCTGCATGAACAGGAGCACAGCCCTCCCTCCAAGGCAGCCTCGGGTCCCTCTTCAGGCTGCCCGGAGAGCTCCTCTCGCTGCTTCTCCTGGAGCCTGCCTCCCTCTAGTGAGAGCCAGAGCCACCGCACCCCGAGCCAGGGCTGCCCGGACACCGGGGAGCGATTGTGGAGGATGCTGAGCCGAGCTGGGAGTGCCCTGGGTGCTTTTCGGCAGGTGCCAGGGGTGCTGTGCACATTTTGGGTGCTCTCCAGCATGCACCAAGGGTGGTCTTCATGTTTTGGATTCTGGTTTGAATGCACTGAGGGTGCTGTGCACATTTTGGGTGCTGCTTTGAACGTTCTGAAGGTGTTGTGCACATTTTGGAATCTCTCCAGTGTGTCCCAAGGGTGCTGTGCCCGTCTTGGGTGCTGATTTGGGTGAATCAAGGGCGCTGTGCACATTTTGGGTGCTCTCCATCATGTCCCAAGGGTGCTGTGCACATTTTGGGTGCTCTCCAGCACATTCCAAGGGTGCTGTGCACACTTTGGGTGCTGATTTGAGTGCACCAAGGGCTCTGTGCATATATTGGGTGCTGGTTTGAACGTTCTGAGGGTGCTGTGCACATTTTGGGTGCTCTCCATTGCATTCCAAGGGTGCTCTGCACATTTTGGGTGCTGGCCTGAATGCACTGAGGGTTCTGTGCACATTTTGGATGGTCTCCAGTGCGTCCCAAACATGCTGTGCCCATTTTGGGTGCTGATTTGAGTGCATCAAGAGTGCTGTGCAAATTTTGGGTGCCGGTTTGAACGCGCTGAGGGTGCTATGCACATTTTGGGTGCTGTGGGTGTCTGTGGGGCCACCCTGCACACACCCAGCTGCCGGGAACGAGCCTCAGGTGCGAGCCCTGGACCCGGCACAGTCTTGGAGCTCTGCACCTGCAGAATACTGGAACGGTTTGGGTTGGAAGGGTCCTTGAGGATCATCTCCTTCCACCCCCTCACACCGCCGAGCTCTTGATTAAGTGGAGTGATTTCACGCCTGGCGGTGCTGCCTGGGGACAGGCCGTGATGTCCGAGGCAGGAGGGTGGAATGACACAAACAATTCCCCTTCCAGCACAGGCTCTGCCAGCGCACAGACGAGCGGGCAGCTGTCAACCTGCAGCCTGAATTTATCCCCGAACCGAGGCTTTGCGTCAAGTGGCTGCTGTGTTTTTAATCCAATCCCAGAGCCCCCAGGCAGGATTTGTTGTTGCTGCCGGATTTCTCCTTTGCCAGCCAGGGGTAGGATTTCATCAAACGAGCTGGATAATTTTCCCCACATCCTCAGGGGCTCGCCGGCAGCTCAGCTCCTCCCGGCTGCCCTTAGCAACCAGCGCAGGAAAATCAGAGCTCCCACACCAAAGGATGCTCTCCACCCTTTGGAGCAGCGGAGCGGCACCTGAGCGTGTCCTGCTCCTGCTCTTTGGCCTCTCCTTTGTCACAGCCGAGCCTCTGCTCCTGCCACAGCTGCAGCCTCTGGCTCCAAAGGATTTGGATGCCATCCTAAATCGGCAGCAGCTCCTGGCGGGGGAATGTGCGGGAGGAATGTTGGGGTTTGTCATGGTTTGAAAAGCAAAACAAGTGAGAGGCTCCAAGTCAGAAATATGATTTAATAAGAAGAAAGGTAAAAAGGTAAAATAAAATAAAATCAATGCAATAACACAAAGGAGCACTGCCAGAGTCAGAACACACCCTGAGCAGGGTGGTGGGAGCAGTCCAGGTGAGGGGCTCTTCCTGAAGCAGTGATCCCACAGAAAGGTCTGGGAGCTCTGCTCCTCTGGGAATCCAGTGGCTCAGGGCTGCTTGTCCTGTCCCAAATCCCAGATTCTCTCCAGGTGGGAATGCTTGGCTCCTCCCCCTGGGCATTGGGAGCATCTCCCAATGGGATGAGGAGTCGTGCAGTGGCTCCTTGATGGCCCATTAAACAGAGAGAGCTCCTGGAGGGAGTTCCCTGTGAGTCCTGGGCAAGGCATTGATGGGCCATGAGCAGAAGAGCCCAAAGGAGGGGCCTGGGAAAACACTGCCCCACCTGGTTCCAACAGCTCATGGAGATGGGGATGGAATAAATACTTTGTGTACATCCTACACTGCAAACCAGGACAGGGTTGGAAGTACGAGCACCCTCAGCTCCTCCAGCCTGACCTGAAGGTTCTTGACCCGGCTGGGTGGAGGGAGGAATATTTATTATCCCAGCAGCAAGGAGAAGGATTTTTTTTTCCAGCCAGAAGAGCTCAGGCTGCTGCAGAGGTTTGTTGGAGGGAAAAGGGCAAAACGAGACCAGCAATTCCCTCACTCATCCTTAGAAAAAGGTTAATTCCCTTCTCACACCACCAGCGACCCTGGGGTGCCGTGGATCCGGGTTGGGGTCAGTGCTGCTGGAGGCAGAATTCCCAGCTGGGGAACACATGGAAGCAGGAGCAGGGAGAGGGGTCATTTCCAAGCCCTCCTGCCCCTGCAGCTGAAGGGGTTTCCAAAGGAAAAGGTTCTTTTCAGGTTTATGGTGGGGATGAGCCTGGCAGCTGGAAAAGAACCCCAGGTGAGGGATCAGCCACAGGCAAGAAATGTGAGAACAGCAGCAGGGGCTGATCACACTCAGAGGAGGAGCAGGATTTACTGCATGGAAGGCAAAAAAAGAGATGAGCTGAACGTGCTGGAAAAATGGGGGCTGGAGGGAAGTACAGGGCAGCAACAGTGCAGGGATATGTCTGTAATTTCAGGCAGTAAAAAAGTCAAACCCAGAGCGCAGCTTTGCTCTTTTCTGGATTTTGAAGTGTAAAATATTCCATGCCTCCCTCCAGATTTGGGTTTATTCCTGTTGAGCTTCTGCCACATATTGATAAAGGCTGAATATTGATGCTTTGGGGTTATCAGTTAAGCAGAAGAGTTCCCAGGCACTGGAGCCGAATCAATTTTCCTTAATGACACCTGCTTGGAAGTCCCCAGCACAGGCACCTCTGTCTCTGCCGGGCCTGATGTGATTTCTGTGTGTGCACCTCCAAAAAGGTGTCAACAACAACCACAGCCACATCCCAGGGGTGGCTTTCCCTTCCCAATCCACCCCTCTCTTCTCATCTCCCCATCCTTGAGGTGGGATCAACCAAGGCTTTGATTTCAAAGCTTCCTTTTTTTTAAATTTTATTTTATTTTTCCTCTCCCTTTTTTCTCCTCATTTCACCTCGCCCTCCTGCCAAATTTCCCTCCTTGAAGATCCCTATCTGCCTCTTTTTTATATGGCACCTCTCCCCCTTGCTACCTAGGTGTGGATGAGGGCTGGCACAGCTGGGCTGCAGCTCCCCAAATTCCTCCCTGGGATTCCTGAGCTCTGGAAAGGCGACAGCAGCAGCTCCCTGGGGATGCCATATAACAGCAAGGGGGCTGTTTGCACCAAAGGGTCCCTTTGCACATCCAGCAGCTGCTGGCTTTGATTCCGATAGGGATCAGCACCGGCCTGGCCTCCAATTAACGCCCAGGGATGGGGTTTTATGGCTCTGCTTTTTCCCCCCGTTGGCGTCAGAAGGAATGGCACTTGTGGGTGTTTTTTTTTTTTTTTTTGGGATGTGAGTGCTAGGATGGAGGGATGGGGGTCTTCTCCTGGGGAAATCTGGGCGAGTTTTTCTTTCTTTCTTCTCTCCAAGGAAATGCCTGGTGGTCTCTGAGCCTGATCCACTCCTAGAGGAAGAGCTGAGAGTTGCTGTGACCCGTTTTGTTGGGAATTAGGGATGGTTTGGGGACTAGAAATACAAGGAAATGTGTAAAAGCAATATCTGAGATTTTAATACTTCCAAGGAAAAGCCTGGTGGTCTCTGATCCTCCCCTAGATCAGGAGCTGAGAGTTGCTGTGGCCCGTTTTGTTGGGAATTAGGGATAGTTTGGGGACTAGAAATACAAGGAAATGTGTAAAAGCAGCATTTGAGATTTTAATACTTCCAAGTCACCCAGCCGGCCGTACTTTACTTTTTAATCTCCTAATTGTCTTAAATTTTTATCAAATCTATCTCCTAAAACTTACTGAAAAAGTGAACCTCGTTTTTCACAGTGGCACAGGCCCGAATTTGGGGCAGTAAGGAGGGGATGGGGCCCTGTGGGGCTGTGTGAGAGAGGGGGAACAGCTTCAACTTGAGTTTAAATGGGATATTTGGTGAGAATTCTTCCCCAGGAGGGTGGGGAGCCCCAGAGAATGTTCCCAGAGAAGCTGCCCCTGCATCCCTGGGAGTGTCCAAGGCCAGGCTGGATCACCCTGGGATGGTGGAAGGTGTCCCTGCCCTGGCACTGGATGAATTTGGAGGCCAAACCCTTCTATAACTCCACATTTTCCATCCGCTTCAAGCGAATTGAGGAAATTAAGGGGCAGGGCCGTGTTTTCCTCGTGTTTGTGGCACGTTTGGTGTCCCCACAGCTCAGGTTTGTGGTTTCCCCAGAGGCCCAGCACTGGTGACACTGCTCTGAGCAGGAGAAATCCCCTCGCCAGCCCTGTCCCACATCCTCCTCCTCCTCCCCCTGTGTGTCAAGAGCCTCTCCTTTTCTGTGGGGTGAGAGTTAAAAACAGAGAAGAAATGGTTGGAAACAGCTTGAGCAGGATCTGGGGGAGCTGAGTCTCATTCAGGGGGAAAATCGCCTTTTCTGGGGTCTGGGAATGGCCCTGGCATCTCACAGAGATCCTTGTCCCATCCTCCCTGAGAACCAAACCATGACTGGACTGAATTGGAATTTAGTGACCTCGTTGGAGGAAATTATTTTGCTCAAACCAAGATATATTTAGATTTTCTCTCTCTCCTTTTTTTTTTTTTTTTTTTTTTTTTAGATTTTTATTCTCAGCCATTTTCCTTCGCAGGCAGGTTTCGCTTCTCTTTCTGAGCCTCTCTTTGTGTTTTCCTTTGCAAAAGGAAAAAAAAAAAAAAATCCCTCAGTGCTCTGGGCAAACAATTTTCTTCTTGCTGCCCCCTGCCATGAGCCTGACTGCACTGCAGAAATCCTGCTCTTCTCTTGTCAAAGCTTGAACTAAATTGATTTTATGGATTTTGGAGGTGTTGGATGTGGTGGGAATCTCCTGCTCTCCCTGCCTTTTGAGGAAATCTTCTCCCGTTGCTCTGCCTGCCTCTGGATTTATCTCTGTGTCACTGAGAGCACAACTCTGAACCTCTTTGAACTCTAAAGGGCAAGGAAAAAAGTGGAAACTCAGCTGTTAAAAAAAAATTTCAGCTCTGCTCCATTTCAAATCCATCTGGAGCAATAAAAGGAATGGCTGTGCCAGCACTGAGCCATCACCCCAAAGTCCTGCTGGCCATGGAGCTCTGGCTTGTTTTTTTCCCTGTTTTTCCCTCCTTTCCAGTTCTCTCCTTCACAAGCAGAGAAAAGCTGCAGCATCCCCAGCCTGCCTTGAAACACGACATTCCCAGAAGGTGGAATGGAATTCACAATTCCCATTTGTGAATGGTTGGCTGCCCATGATGTGCCTCAGGGCTTTCATTTTTGGGATTTTTTATTTTTTTTTTAATTTTTTTTTTTTTTTTTCCAGGCCAGCTGAGGGAGGAAGTTTGCAGGATGTTATCAGCATCCTGTTGCTGTGACCTGCTGAGCAATAGCATGGAAATGTCTCCCCTTCACCACACCCCGGTGGCAACCTTTTGGCTCCTGTCTGCTGGGCCGTGTTCTGCAAGATTAATGTGTTTTTCCACACATCCATAGCTAAAAGGCATGGATTTTTAGTTTTTCTTGGGTTTTTTTTAAGGATTTTCTCCATATTCAGGCAGTGTTTTTAAAGTGTGTGAATGACTTCTGGCACAGTGGAGTCACCTCACTGGGGGACATCCAAAAACATGGTCAAGGTGGAGAAAGATTTTAGCTTTTGGGGTAGAGGGTCATTGGTTGGAGAGAACTGAAAAAAAACCAGACCCCAACTAAACCCCCCCCCCCCCCCAAAAAAAAAACAACAACCCAGCAAAAACCCCCAACAATAAAAGGGAATAAAACTAAGAATTATGTCACCTTAATGAGGATAAATATTTGATTTTTAGCTCGTGGAGGGGTTTCCCCCAGGGCAGTCAGTAATGAACATCTTGGGTGCTGCATGTGCTGTGTTTTCGCCACCAGCCATGATCTTGTCCATTATCCCTGTGATTCCATGATCCCTGTCACTGGAGTTAGAGCAGCTTTCCATAGGAAATGGCTTTGCTGCAATCAAATCCTTCATTTCACCAATTTATATCAAGGGGAGAATATCAAAGAATCCAAGTTGAGCCTTCTCCTTTCATATTGTGTTATTCCGTAATTCTTTAATATCAGCCTAATATTTCAATTGTCCTGGAAGAAAACATTCCAGTGGTTCTAAATATATCTACTTAGGGATTCTCATTCCAAGGGGAAGAAAGAACAGAAAACAAAACCCCCAAGCTCCTCTCAGATGTTTTTTTTCTCTTTCAATATCCCATTCCCAACCCATCTCTTCCCATTGATCCTTGGAGCATCATCAGCAAAGAGTTTGGGCCACCAGCTTGGTTCTTCTCCAGGAATGACCTTTGGGAATGTCCAGCAGCCAGGTTTGGACAGCCAGGGCTTGGAAAGGTGAGAGGAATTTGTTGTGTCCAGGTTTGGCTCCACCCTCTCATCCTCCTTCATCTGGTACCCAGTTTGAGTGGGGTTTAAGGGATGGATGAAAAGCAGATCCCACTGTCCTGGCTCATCCCTGATGAGATCCTCATGGCACCAGCCAAGCCCTCCAAGGAGAGATGGTCCTCAAGGCTCTGTCTTGATTTTGGATTTAGGTTTTTTTACCCTCTTTGTGTGTTCAGGGTGAGCTCGTGGGACTGAGCTGAGCTCTGGGTGGTGGCTGCATCAAGGACTGCTGGGGTGGAGGCCAAGGAGAACAACTGGAGCTGCCCTGGAATAGTCAAGATCAGTTTTTATCATCCCAAGGATTCCTGGTGGCTCTCCAGCTGTGTGTCCTGAGGTTGTGGCATTGTTTGTCCAGGGCCTTTCCTATTTCCAGCAGAACAAGCTGGCGTTTGTTATAGGGAGAAAAAGCTGCCTCCAGCAGGAATAATTCTGATTTAAGGTCCTGGTCCTTTTTCAGGGCTCTTCAGGGAAAAAGATAATTCTGACCCCATTTTTATCCAGCCACCAATTTTTTGCTCAGCTCGATGCAAATCCTTGGCTGGAGCTGCCAAGTAACGTCACCTCTGTCCCTTTGCCCCCCGTGCCTGGGGGACAGTAAATCTGTAGGCAAACATTAGGCCTTCCTGAAAAGCCTGGCATTGCCGGGAGAAAATCAAAAGCTGGAGGGTTTTTATTATCTCTCTCCTTATTGTCTTCTCTTTTTATTGCCTTTTGGAGTCACCCTGGAGAGCAATCTCCATCCCACAGCGCGGCCCTGCCAGACTTCCTCTGCTGTCACTGTGACCTAAGGAACCGAGGCCAAGCCTTCCTCTGCTCCAAGTATTAACGAGCCCAACTCCCTAAACTCCAGGGATCCTTTTTTCTGTGTGTCCCACAGCCTCAGTGGGACTCCCAGGACTTTTTTCCCCTCTTCATCACCCCAAACTTGACTTTGGGAATGGGAAGGCTGCGGGTTTTCCCTGTCTAATGCCGCGGTGGGAAGTTTCTGAAATCCCCTGAGAATTCCTGCCTGCCAGGGCGGTCTGCACGTGGGAGAGGCTTGGAATCTGGCAGGAACCCCGAGAGATGCTTCTTGCAGGGAAACTATGTGCTCTGCTCACTCATTAAGCGCTTATCTCCTGCTCCTGCTCCGAAGGAGGCCGGGGTTGGAGCGGAGGAGGCGCAGGACGCACCAGGAGGGCAATTGCAACAGATCCCTGGGGAGAAGGTAGAGGTGGGACACCAGCCCTGAGGTCAGGCTGAGGTTGTAGGGACTCCTTTTTTTTGCCCTTATCATTCCCAAGTATGCAGCCCACCTCTGCTTTCCTGGGAAATGGGGAGGGGAATACAAACGGTGCTGCGGGAAATGCGCTGATATCAACGGCTCAGCTGAGTCTGGCTTCGTTCCCTCGGCCACAGAATCATGGAATGGGTTGGCTTGGAGGAGATCCTAAAGCTGATCTAGTTCCCAATATCCATGTTCCTTCTCAACATCCCACCTAACCCTGCCCTGTGTCGGGGGGAAGCCATTCTCCCTCGTCCTGTCTCTCCAGGTCTTTTTTCCAAAGCCCCTCTCCAGCAATTTTGGAGCCCCTTTAAGAAGAGGCTCCAAGGTCTCCTCAGTGCCTTCTCTTCTCCAAGATGAACAATCCAAATCCTCTCATCCCTGTCTTATTCCAGCATAGCTGTAATCAGTGGGATTTTCCAGTAAAAAAGTCATTTTCCAGTAAAAAGTCATTTTCCATCGTGCTTTGGGAACTGCTGGACATCAGAAGGGACACTGATAACTTCAAGACTAATAAATCCATAAGAAAACTTCCCAAGGTCTGACTTGGATGCACCGTTTGGATTTTCCCCTTGGCAACCAAAGAAATTGCTTAAGGAAGAAAATCATTGCAATTTCCTCTTAATTTTGGCTCGTTCCAGGAAAAGAGGGGATTTTTCAGTCTCAGAGGAAGGAAGGGAGGGTAACCTGCCATCCACAGGTCACTGCCTGAGATTCCAAAGGGTTCCAAACCTCCATTTCCATAAGTGGATTCCCAGCTTGGGATGAGCTTTCAGGATCTGACTTTTCTCCCCTGACAGTGACTAAAGTCCACCTTCCTTCCCTGCTTATCTTCCCAGAGTGCTAACGACTCTGATATCAATTAATCAGTTAATTACACACCTCCTTAGATGGGTCAGCTTGATCCAAAAATGAGCTCCGGATATTTTATTGAGAAACTTTTCCTGGCCAAAATACATTTGACTGGATTTTCTTTCTCTGTTTGCTTTGAGGCATTGAATGAACTCCCTCAAAACATGGAAAAAAAAATCTGATTAAAATGAGAACACTCTGCTGAACTATTCAGACAATCTTTTTCCTGCTCTTTCCTGTGGATTCTGGGTTTGATGGGCTGTTTCCACGCAGGGAGCAGCCACTAAGGAGCTGTTTTCCTTGGATTTCCCTCTCTGCTGGAATACAGCATTCCTCTCTTTTTGCACCAACACTGCATTTGCAGCACGGTTGGACCTGTGAGCTCATCACCTCCTGCCCCATCCCAGCTCTCCACGCTGCAGCCGGGCTGCTCTGCTCTCCTTTTATGTCACACAGCATTCCCATCATAATTCCAAGGTCAACAATTTGTCTGACTCACTCCAGGGTCAAACAGGGGATTTCCAGAAGCAAAAGCTGCATGAAAGGAATATTTCTTTTTTTGCTTTGATTTTTTTTTTTTAAATTACTTTTTCCACTCCTCTGTGTGTGAACCTGCTGGAAAACTGGCTGGTCTGAGTCTGCACATCCTGAGATCATTCCAGCTTCCTTCTAATCCTTCTGGGAAAGGTTAGAGGAGGTCCAGGCTCCTCAGGGATGTATTGGGGGTGTCTTCTTGTACTTTGTGAAGGGAAACGGGGGCAGCTAAATCATAAAATCATGGAATGGGTTGGGTTGGAAGGGACCTTAAAGCTCATCCAGTTCCATGAACAGGGACAATTTCCACTATCTCAGGCTGCTCCAAGCCCTGTCCAGCCTGGCCTTGGACATTCCAGGGATCCAGGGGCAGCCACAGCTTCTCTGGGAATCTTTGCCAGGGCATCCCACCCTCAAAAGGAAGGATTCCTTCCCAAAATCGAATTTAAATGGAGCCTAAAACCCCAAATATATGTATTTTAAAATATATTTAGATGAGTCTTGAATTGGGTCTTGGAGACAAACAGCAAGTGAAGTTTCTACTGAGATATCCATGTGTTGATCCAGTCTGGGATCAGGACCCTGGTGGAAAAGCAAAGGGATTCCCAGTTAAACCTGCTCCAGGCTGGCCCTGGCTCTTCCCTCAGGAAGTGTCCAAGCCAGGGTTTCATGTGTGTCTCGTGCTGCCAGAAGTGGTTACGGTCACATCCCATTTTTATTTGCCTTTACACATCTCCTCCCAAACCTAAAAATGTCTAGGGGGAAAAAAAAATAAATATACATACATATATATATATATATATATATATATATATATAAAAAAAATGAAATGAAATGAAATGAAATGAAATGAAATGAAATAAAATAAAATAAAATAAAATAAAATAAAAATATCCCTATTTTCTCCCTAAAACCCAAACCTTTCAATACCTTTGAATTCCCAAAGTGCAACTTCACACCCTGGTTCTGCAAAGAACCATTTTTCCATCAGCCTGAGGGGGCTGGAGCAGAGTCAGCACTTGGAAAACTCTGCAGGATTAGGGTTATTCTCTGGGCTGACCGCTGTCCCCTCAGCCACTGCAGGGAGCTGACGGGGCAGAGAGAGGGGACAGGAAAACAACATTCAGCTGTGGCATTTGCTGCTTGCGTGCAGCCGCAGGCAGGAACTGCTTCCTCTGTTTCCAGGCTTTTAGGGAAAGGGGAGCTCCACTGAGTTGCTAAATTGGAATGAAGTAGAAAAAAAAATAATAAAAAAAAATTGCTTCGAACAACAGAATGTTTGGCTATTTTTTTCTTTCCCCTTTTTTTTTATTTTTTTCCTTTTTTCCAAAAAAAAAAAAAAAAAAAAAAAAAAAAAAAAAAAAAAAAAAAAACACAAAACCTTGGAGTGATTTACATGGGAAAAAGGAGCCGGAAACAATTTTAGAGGCTGTTTTCCAAAATTGATGAATAACAGAAAGATACAATGGATAAAGCAAATGGCCCAAATTTCCTGCTCTTTTAAACCGCTGAATAGATACCGAAAACAAGGGCGCCCCTGTTTTTCTCCTTTCGGAGCTGCCAGGGAGGGATTTAGGGATTTCTCCTGGGTTGGTTGGAGCAAGGTGGGTGCTGGGGGTCCCCAGGATGGTGGATGCTCAGAGGATCAGGATGATTGGGAATTCCAGAGGTGGGGAAGAGCAGCGTGGGCCAGAAGAGTCGTTTTGATTAATTTCTGGCGAGTAACGCTGCAGGGATGAATCATGAAGAGGGGTCTGAAACTTCCTTTTGGATTTTTTTTTTTTTTTTAAATTACTTCTCATTTGATTTCTCCTTTGCCTGAGGGTTTTTTTCCTCCAGAGCCAAGAACTTTTCCCTCCTAACCCTCGTCCCTCACCCACTGGATGAGGACACAGGTTTGGCTCCAACCAAACCCGAGTTGGAAACTTTTATTTCTCTATTTCCCAAAGAATATTCTTGTTTTGCTTTGGGAAAAAAAAACCTTGGATGAGATCCCTGCAAAACTCTTGCTCAGCCAAGATCCAGGAGCTTCAGCCCTTTCCTGGGACACCACAAAGGATGTCCATGTGTTTAATCTTTTATCAGTGGGATAAAATCCAGGGAAACTTTCCTCTGCTGCATCCTCTTTCCATCCCACGTGCACAAAGTCATGGTGCAGTGAAGGGATTTTGGTTGCATGGACAAACAGCACCTTTTTTGGTGGGTTTGCCATTAAACTGGGCTTAGGTGGGGTGGGAAAGGCTGAGGTTTAAGGGCGTGGTGAAAACCAGGTGAGCTTCCACTCTGGAGACCTGGAGAAGTTTTCTCCAGCCTGTCCAAACCGGTGCATGGAAATCACTGGAAAACCTACCCTGGATTTTGGACCTGGCTAAGAGGTTTCCATCAATTGTTGTGGGGAAATATTTCCTCTGAGAGGGTATTTTCTGCTCGCAAAGCAATTTTCTGTTGGAAACCTGAGGAACATCTTGGAAACTGCTGGCCAGTGACTTCCCATGACTGTGTCTGCTGGGTCCTGCAGTGAAACAAGGATCCTCCAGGTTCCTTTAGGCTTTCAGATAACGAATCTCCATCCCTGCTTTATTCTCCCATCTCTCCAACATCTTTTTCCTTCCCCAAATCTGGGAACTCCACTAGGGATTTGCACCCAATTAATCAATAAATAAGAGTAACCACAGACAGCAAACTGAGCTGTTAATTGCACTCAAAAATCTCGTTTTTCACTGCTGGGTCAAGTGATCACCTCTCCCCAAACCCTGCTGGCTCCTGGGTTGGACAGAACACACATGAAATAATGCAAAGCCACAATCTCCAAAAGATCCCTTTTCTTGGGTCGTTTCCCATGTTAACCAAAGCCCAATAAACCACGTCGTGTATTTATGGCCCCTGTGAGCAAATTGTCATTCAAAGGCCACTTGGAGCCTTCAAACCCCGGTGAATTATTGTGTATGGGATACACACCTCTTCCTTAGCAGCACATTCAGATGTCAGGGCCCTGAGGAGCACTTTCCTCCCTCAGGCTCATTCAGGCCTCAGAGGAAAAGGGATTCAAACCACTCTGGTATTTTTAACTGATTCTTTCCCACTGGTGGGGGCAGACTCGGAGGTTTTTTTGCTGAGCCATCACCCCTGTAGGTCATCTGGCCTGTGACTGCACATGAATTGAAGGAAGGTCTTGGATGCTGAGCCTCTGGAAAGACAAGGGGAAGTTATTTGATGGTGTAAAGTCAGTGAGAACTGCCCAGTCTCTGCACAGAATCATGGGATGGTTTGGGTGGGAATGGACCTTAAAGATTGTTCCAAAAGTTGATCCCAAACAGGGATCAAAGGACATCCAGCACCAGCAGCGGTGGTGGGGAGGTGGAGGTAAAGCCAGGTGTGAACAAGAGCTCAGTGCCTGGGGGAAGGAGGATGCTCTGTCCCGAGATAGAAATGAATCCTCCCCAGGAAATTCCCTCTGGATGAATGAGGAGAGAAGTGAAGCTGTGAAGAAAATCTGTGGTGAGGCAGCCACTGTGTTTTTGGGGTCTCTGTGACAGCTTTGGTCTTGGTGCTTGCAGTGCTTGTGTAATTCTGAAATCCACATTGCCTCACATCAGCACTGCTCACTGCTAAAAAGGGTCAGGCTGGACCTCAGAAGGAATTCCTTCCCAGAAAGGAGGATTAAATACTGGAATGGATTGCTCATGGTGGATTTCTCACCCCTGGAGGTGCCCAATAAATGACTGCATGTGGCACTCTGGGCTTGGTGACAAGTTTGGGATGGGTCACAGGTTGGACCTGATGATTTTGGAGCCCTTTTCCAACCTAAATGATCCTGACATTCATTGATTCTAAGTGAGCTGGGCCCTGTCCATGCAGACGCTTTTGCCCTCGGCAAAATTTATTTATTTTGAAAGAAAATAAATAAAGTGGCTGGAGAAAGGTCGGATCCTGACATGGCTTTCACCGAGAGCTAATTATTGAAGAGGTTTTTAGCTCTGAAGCAAATCTTATTATTGAAGAGGTTTTTAGCTCTGAAGCAAATCTTATTGACCCAAGAAAATCCAGTCTGAACTTCTCAGGGTGTGTAGAAACCTGGAGTGTGGGATTGCCACCCAGACCCCCCAATCCCTGATTTACCACGAGCCATTTCAGGATGTGAACTTGAGCCTGAGAGATGGAAAAAAAGCCGCCTCAGATCTGGGATTTACGAGGAGCAGTGATGTCAGGGTGAATTCCTTGTGTTGTACAAGCCCCCAGGGAGGATGTCCACGACCCGGCGCTGACGTGGACGCGCCGTCCTGAACCACGAGGGGCTAACGACTAATTATAGACTAATTAATGTCATTTGCAGAGCTCAGGGTGGGCTGCACACCCGGGGAAGGCTTTGTTCCATCTCTGAGCAGATGGAGAGCAGCCCTGGCCCCACGCTCAGGATGCCCAGGAGTTCCATATGTGCCAAGGACAAAAGGCTGGCAGGGGATGAAAGGATTCCAGGACTCATTTACAGCACGTGTGACGTTGGTGGGGATGGAGGCCGCTCTCATCACATGGAGTGGACACAATGGACACAACCCTCTGCTTTTTCTCTTCCAGCCCTGGGTGGGATGCAGATTTTGGGGGAGAGAGAGAGAGATGCCTTTACCTGTGGTGGGCTTTGAATATTCATAGGATCTTCCATGGATGATGAACATTTTGGTCACTTGCAGGGAGCTCCTGTGAGGAATAGCTGGTGGTCAGACCACCAGGATGATGGTGGGAAGGGGGAGGGAAGGTGAGGAGGCAGCTGGCTGAGGAAGCCCCTCTGTAAGCATTTTCCTGCCCTGGGATGACCAACGTACATCCTGAGCAGAGGGCACCACATTGTGCGCCCCGTGCTCTGCCCATCCTGCCAGGAACAATGAGGAGCCTCTGGAAAACAAGGAAAGGCATTTCTCAGGGTTGTGGGAGAGAAAAGCAGGGGGCACTGGGGGAGATGTGCCTCAGCTGTGTAAGGTCAGGCAGCCCAAACATCCCAAATTTATCAACTGCCTTGGTCCAGGCAACTGGGGAGGCAAAAGATCAAGGCCAGGGCTTGGAATTTATCTCCAAACCACCTCTCAGGGGCTGTTTGAAGCTTTTCCCACTGCTCTGTAAGATGCTGCTTGGGAGTGAGTGAGTGTTGGGCAGCTGATGGAATCTCCTCCTTGTTCCCTGCTGGGATCCTGTGGAATGTGGGGCCGGGTAAAGATGTGGGTGCCCAACCCCAGGGCTGAGGGCAGAGGTGGCAGCTGTGCCAAGCTTCTCTCCTGACTGAATCCACCCTCCTGCCTGGCCTTTCTGCTCCTGAAATTCCCTTTTATTCCCTTCACGTCCATTTTTTCTGCCCCAGTTCAACCCTGCCATGTGAAAGACACCTGTGTCAGGATGGATGGAGCTGGAGATGGAAAAGCTGTATCCCTTTTTTTTTGCGATCCCTCCACATCCCAGCATCTCCACAGTGGCAGAGGGAGCTTGTCCTCTGTGTTTTTGTGATCCCTAAATCCCAGCAGGGCTGACAGGGACAATTTGCAAGGATAACATCAAATTTTGCTGTCATTGGCAATTATTCTTTAGAGCTGGTGCTAGTCTCTGCTTCTGGGAATTCCCCAGCAGTTGGAAGAATTAATATCTTCCTTGGCTGCTTGTGAGAGGGTTGGATTAATCTGGGATGGGGTTTCCATGAGGTTCTGGCTGTGTTTGCTCCATATCCTTCAAACTCTCCATGTACCTGTGAGATTCGGGGGAGGAGTTTTCATTTAGGGCTTCCTTTTCCCCTTAAAAATCCGAGCTGTTCCAGGCAGCAAAAGGATTTGAGGATTCATTTTCACGTGCAGATGTGAAATTCAGAGCAGCTGAGGGCTGCAAGCTCAGCTTTTCCACGTGGGTCTCCTGAGCTCGGAGAGGATGATGCTACAAACCACAACTCTGGTTTGAATGAGAATCACAGAGTCATGGAATGGTTTGGGTTGGAAGGGACCTTAAAGCTCCAGAAACACTTCCCACTATCCCAGGGTGTTCCAAGCCTCATCCAACCTGGCCTTGGACACTTCCAGGGATGGGGCAACCACAACTTCTCTGTATTCCTATTAATTAACATCGGGATTGCTCCCAACCTGCCCAGCACAAAATCCGTGTGAGCTTGGACTCTGCTGGGAGACAGGTCCTGTTTAGCAGGATGTTTTCCAGACTTGGCTAAGGTGATTTCCAAAGGCACAGGCTGTTCCTGCTGGAGAAAACACAGCCTTTGCTGGAGCAGAGGGCTGATGATTTGAAATCAATTTGCCATGGATGGGTTTAAAGCTGACATTGGCTTTGTTTCCAGGCATCTGCACTTTGCTATCATTTGTTAACGGTGTCACAAGCGTTGCTTTCCCCTTTCCTTGTCACAGCTCCTCTGAATTACAAGAACTCCTTTAATTTCTCCACAATCCCCTCTCTCCCAGGCCCTGGCCACCTGGAAGAGCAGCAGGAGCAACCTCCCCTGTGCAATTTCCCTTCCCCTCTTAACCTTGACCAGGAATATGCTGAAATTTGTTACCAGGAACTACCTTGATCAGAAATGACGTTAGAAAAACTTGCACAACCACACGCAGCAAAACCTCCAGCAAGATAAAAACTCCCAGAGCCAACAATTTGGAGCTGGGGACCTGCTCTGCCTTGGGATATGGGGTTGACTTGCTTCAAGGTAGCAGCGATTAGGTTTTGTTTGCTTTCTTTCAGAGGGGCTGTGCTTTGTAAAAGGAGGAGAAGCCTTGCCCAGAGCCCTCGGGTCCTTCAGGGATTGGGGTTTGTGGTTTTCAGGTCAATCCCAAAACTCTGCTGAGGTGGAATGAACTCCCAACAATTCAGCTTTGTGGACTGAGGTTTGAAAGGAACCTGGATAGGAGGTTGAGCACCAGTTCTTGTGTGCAAAACCTGAGCAGGATCTGGACACCACCATCTGACAAAATTCTTTACGTGTAGAATCTTTATTGTCTCTGGGAATTCTTTGCTGAAGCCTTTTCCAGGCTGGGTGGCAAATCCACAGGCATATTCCTGGGAGATCCTTGACCCAGGAGTTTGTGATGAACATCTGATGATTTGAATCCTTCTCCTCCCTCAGCCAAGGGGCATTTGTGTATATTGAATGATCTAAGAGTTAATTTTAGAAAGACCAGAGCCTGGAAACTGAAACAGCTTTAATGGGCTCTGCATGAAGTTTTTATTTACTGCAAGCTCGAGCAGAGAAATCAAGATCCAAAGTTGTCCCTCCTGCAGGCAGTGGAAACAATCTCTTTATTGCAGTGAGACTCCAACCCTTAACTTGTGTCCAACCTGAACTCCTCCAGTCTGCACTCTCTGGCAGGGAATGAACTGCTCTCAGTTTCTGCTCTTGGAGCCCTGGAATTCTTTTTGATCCTGGAGATAAAGGAAAAGGCTTCTAAGCAGATGCGTCATGCCTGCTTAATTTTCCATTAGAGGCAGAGGAGAGATTTAACTCTCTCCTATCAGTGTGTGTGTGTGTGTGTGGAAAAGCTTGGCTTTCCTGGTGCCAAAATCCATCCTGTTAGTGGAGATACTGGGGAGACCTTGGAGCATCCATCCCTGGAAACATCATTAGTTGTGGAAAAGCCATTCATTAGTAACAGGCAATATGTCCTTCTCTCCCCTCCTTTGGAGAATCGGCAGTGCTATCTAAATAAGCTGTTTCCTGAGAAGTTACTCAAAGTTACTGCTGGAGCTCCAGGCCAACTCTCCTCCCCCAGGAGCTGGACAGAAACAAAGCTTTTGGAGAGGGAAAAGCTGCCCTTTAGCCCAGCAGTCAGTGCCATTCCTCTGAGGTTCCTCCTTCCTCCTCAGCCTCCTCAATGTGCTCCTGGCTTGTTTTTCCACCTCCCATCCTTTGCCAAACCATTTCCATGTCTACACACGAGCTGCAGGCACTGGAGCCCTCTGTGCTCTGGGTTTGTCCAAAATTCCCCCTGACATCCCACCCCTCCCCTCCTCAGATTCACTTCCCACAACCTCCTGCATTCCTTGTCTTCCTCCATCCTCCTCTTCCATAAAACCATAAAACCACTGACTTCTCCAGGCAAGAGATCATAACCAGGCACCTCCTCACAGGTTTTGTTCTGGAGCATCCTGGAACCAAGAGCCTGGTACTGGGGAGGGAAAATTGGGAACAACATCTCCAAATGCCTGAATGGTGACAGCGCTGTGGGAAAATCTTCCCCACTTCCCTTCCTGACAAGGAGGGAGAAGTTTGTGGAATCTGCTCCAGTGGGCTGCTGGAAACCTGCTCTGGTGGGGCTGGAGGGTGCAGCTGGAGGAAGGAGAGTCTTTTTCTGGGAGTTGTGCCCTCTGCTCTGTGTTACCAGCACTTAATTCCACCTTCTCCATTAGAAACACTCCCTTGCCCGCCGCAGCCGCCTTCGGGAGGTGTTTGGGACAACACGTCAAAGCAGGAAAGGCTCTCAGAGGAGAGGGCAGCTGTGAGGACACGGATGGATGTCCCTGTGCTGCCTTTCAGGCCACCCCCACACCAGGGGTTTAATTTTTTAGACTTATGAGTTCTCTCTGTTTAAAAAATCTCCCACAATTACGGTGGTCTCTGCATGGCCCATCCCAACGGGAGCGAGTTGTTCTGGCTTTTCCTGAATCTGATCTCAGCATCTCCATCCTCCAGTCACTGTCACATCTCCAGCCTCCTTCCACTGGGAGATTTGGGCTGTCACAGTGACATTCCCCGCTTTGGCTGGGTGGCATTCCTGATGTGGCCAGGTTTCCTAGGAATACAGAAAAATTCTGGTTTTACCGAATTCCCACCAGGGAAACAATGGGAAATAATTGTACTGAATTCCCACCAGAGAAACGATGGGAATAATTGTTCTTGGAGAATGCACAGGGTGCAGCACCCATCCCACATTGACCAGGAGGCACCCAACAGATCCAAAACCCAAATCCCAGCCGGAGAGGAATAAAATGTATTAGGCCCACCCTTGGAGCACCAAGCAAAGAGGATTTAGTGTGTATAGCGAGCTGCCTGCGGGTCATTTATCACGGCTCCGCTCTGATTGCCTGGGGGTGATGATGGACACCAGGAGTTGGGAAAAAAATCTAACGACGTGTGGGGAACGGGGCGCAGGTGTCCGTGCGGGAAGCGGCAGGAAATCAACCTGACAAGCCTTAGGAAAGCGCCTGGCGCTGGAATCCACGCCGAGCCCCCCGCCTCCCTCTCCCCCACTTTCCCGGCGGGAGGGCTCTGCTGAAAGGCTCCTTTCTTCCTTCCCTGCGTGGATCATCCCACCTCTTCAGACAGCCTCTGTTTTCCTTTGGAAAAGGGAACAGCTGGGGTAGATCTCTTGCTGAGCCCCCTCCGCCCACCCCTGCACCTTGCTCCTGGGTGGGAGACGAGCAGGAAAGCTCTCAAGGAACCTGGAATTCCTTCCCAAATCTCCAGCACCTTGGGATCACACACATTCCCATGGGGATAGCCCCATCTGAGGGGCTCAGGGGAGGAGATTCCAGCAGAGCCCCCGTTCCGTGGCTCCCCGGGCCATCCCTGAACGTCTCCGTTATTGGAGAGCCCCTGACCTCCCCTGTCAGGTTTCCCCATTGTCTGCCTGACCTCACCATTATAAAGCATTTCCTACTATTTAGCCTGATGTTTTTCTTTCTTAATTTTAGGCCATTAGTGCTTGTTCTTCCCAAATTTACTACCGAAAATGACTCTGCCTCCTCCCTTCCTCTGGCTTGACGGATGGCTACGGGGTGACCCTCCAGGATTTATATCCCCAGTGGCGAGCAGGACTCCTTCTCCTCTCTTAATCCACTCAAGGCCGTAGAAAAATAAAGTTGTTGTCTTTAAATCCGAATCTGTTTCAAGCTCTGCCTCAAAGCGGCGGCGTTCCCCACCTCGCTGGGGTTCAGCTGTGTTTGCTTTCACAGCTCTGTCGCAGAAAGTCCAGGAATGAACTTTTCATTTTTCATCAGGTTTTTTCATCAGTTTTCATTTGTCTCCTCTATTTTCTATTATTTTATTTTAATTTTTAAATTTTAAAGTTTTTTTATTATTATTATTTTATTTTATACATATAATAAAAAGGCCATTCACTTCCCAATCAATTGGAGGGGAAAAGTTTGTCTTTCCCATCTTTTCTTTAAACCTAAATGAATAATTCCTTTTGGGGTTTGTTTCTTGGGCAAAACAAAATTGAAAAATAGTTTCAAAGAATGAAAAAAATGATTTTCCAGGAAAGGAAATAGTTTGATGAGCAGAACACTGATTGTGTTGATTTTATGGCTTTATGGATTATTAATAATTTTAACTTCAAGGGTTAAGTTTTAGAGAAACTCACAGATAATATGAAATTATCATTCAGTGTGAGATTTCATGGAGTAAATGCTGTTCTCTTCCACTGGTATGAAAGATAAAACTGATGCGAAATAAAACGTCCACGACAAAAATTTTAAAATTTTTCTGAATCATGGATGAAATTCCCTGAAAAATAATTTCTCTGGGATGCACACGGGAACTCCCATTTGAAAGTGTGGCTGTTGATATCTCATTTATTTGCGACCAAGGAAGGTTGTCACCCAGTTGGAAATGTTATGTTTGGGATTATCTGAACAAAAAAATATCCTGGGTCCTCTTTGTCTGCTGGGATGTGAAAATTTATCTCCTGTGCTCCTTCCAGGCCTGCAAAACTGGCATAGAGATCTACCCAAATCTGGCATAGGAACTATGGAAAACTTATAACACTAAAAGATGGGATTAAGCACATGGAAAAGGAACTTGGCCGTGAGTTTGGGGTGTTTCCTTTGGAGCCCTGCCCTCGGCGAGGTGCGGCGCGGGCAGGGCCGCCGGACACCGCGGCTGAGTGGCCTCTTCCTACCGCGGCCTCCCTGCTGCTCCCAGGCTTTATTTCTGGGATCTTCAGCCATTCCCCCTCCGAGGAGCATTTCCTTCCCGCTTTCCCTCGAGAGGAGCAGGACGGGAGTGGGGAGAGGTGGGATTCAAACAGAGCCAGGAGCCTCCTTGGGAGGTTGGAAATTCAGGGCGCCGACTCCGGCCACCAAACCCGGAGCTGCTGCCAATTTGTGATGTTTTCCCTTAAAAGTCAAAGATTTAATGGAGAGAGAGGTCAGGCTTTGACCTGAGCACTGAGCAGGGTGACAGAGATGGCTCCTTCATGTCCTCTCCAGGGGTTTGTTAGTCTAAAGTTTAGTCCCCACGTCAGATGATGCATTTTCCAGGGAAGTTAATGGATTCACTTGCACCGCCACGGAGTGGTTGGCGGGGGTGGGAGGGCGACTCTTTCGTGAGAGACAAATGACTTCCTCTGGACAAGCAGCTCTGTTTTAACTTGGAGAATGATGGATGAGCCCCAAGGAAAGGCTTTGCACAGGCAAACGAACATGCAAAGCTCACGTTGTCAGAGATCCAAGGGGACAACAGCGGATCCCAACCGCCGGGAGAGGACCCGGCGATGGCGGCAGGGATGGGGATCGGTCTGCAGAGGGAGACTTTGGGCCAGAAAAACCCACGTCACCACCACGAAACGGGACAGGGAGTGACACCAAAGGGACACAGCAGAGCTTTGGGAGCCTCCACACCAGTGGCGTGGTGGGTTTGTCTCCAGGAGGTCCCAGCTCCAGTTAAATAAATCCAAACCTTCCCTCGGCACACGGATCCGCGGCCTTACCCTTCCGCCCCTGCCCTTGTCCCTCCCAGACTATTGTTTGGGTTTTCCTTGGGGCCACCACGCTTTGCCAAATGTCTCCCTCGAGTTTTTCTTCTGTGCTTACCTTTACCAATGACAGGGATTTGTTTTTTTTTTTTTAAATATGTAACTGCAAATACTTGGCACCGCAGCTGCATTAGAGTTCCTGCTCCTCGAGGCTCTCGTGTATCTCTCTGCTCCATCTGGAACCCCAAATCCTGACTCCAGATCCCACTGCCCTGGGTGTGGATGGAAAACATGGAGCAAAGAGCTAAAAATAAAGCCCCAAAATCCCCTATAGAGGAATGCAAAGGTGAAGGATGACTTTAACCTCTTCTTTTCCCTATTTTTTACCATCATGGTGAGCCACAAATTTTAAAATCAGTTCAGAGCAATTCAGAGATAAAAATATAGAGGAAAAGAAATTGAATTTTAGGCAACCGGTTTGCCTCCTACCCTTAGAAATCTTTGCACACAGCACAAGAAATAAGTAGATTGATTCTTGAATATTTCCTTTCCTGCAGAGTTGCTAAGTGGGAATGACCTGGAGAGCTGCTGGAGTATGACCTTGGGGGGAAACATCCTGGAGAGAAGAAAGTGTAGGGATGATGGGCTGGAAGAAAGGCAGGTTGTTGCCACCAGAATTGGTGACTCTCATCCAGCTGAGGCTGGAGAAACGGCACTGAAATGAGGGATTTGGTTGATCCTGGATAATTTTGTTGCCAATATAAAGATGCACCTTTTGTGCTGAAGGGAAAAATCTTAACTTGGAATGTTGAGCAATGTCACAGAGAGAGCAGGAGGAGCCTGTGCCCAGAGGGAACGAGCACATTCCATCATGGTGGGCGTGGAGCGCACTCCAGGGACAATCCCTGCACATGGATCTCTCAGTCTCTGCATCCTCCATCTCCTCCAAACCTCTGGGAAAACCTGGGATGTTCATGGAGCTCAATACAACAATTCCCACCGTGGCTGGGTGGTCCATGAAGATGGAACCCGCCTGGCTGGCTCTTCTTGGATGCTGGAAAACCTCCCCAGCTCAGGCCCTGGTGTCAGTGAGGAAGATTCTTGTTATCCCACTTGCCAAGGATCCAGTTATCCAACCCAAGGGTTTGATTTATCCCTGCAGTGACAGAGGGGGATAAAGAAATATGTCACCTTTTGTGACTGAATTGAACCTCACTGAATTTAATTTTTAAATTAAAGCCTCTCTCACCTGCCTGGGTCCCTTCAATCCTCAAATAAATCCCTGACATTATTGATTGCAGCCAGGGTGGCTGAGACTGGGAGTTATTTTCTTATGCAACCGTTCAGCCTTTGAGAGGGAAAGGCAAAAAGGCAGTGCTGGAGCTGCAGACGTGATTTATAGATATTAAACATTTTATAGCAATTTTTTATCACTTTCATTCCTCTCTGTTCCTCCTTCAGACGCTGGAATAAGGAGGGTGGAGAGGGACGGGGAGACAGCAGGCTTTAAACTGTCACAGCTCTGGGGGAATGATGGATCTCTGTGGGTTTGGGCAAACCCGATTTTTTGGAAAGCTTTGCCTGTGCTCCCTTTTAAAAGGAGGGCAGCACCTTATCTCCCTCCTGCCAGTCTGCATCCCTGCCCGGAGCCCTGAGCACTCCTGTGGGGCGTTATCTGCTCTCCAGGTACTGCAGATCCAGCTGGATCCCCATGGAAACCCTGCCAGGACCACCCAAACCCCAAACCCACCTCCTCCAGCACCACCTCCCCAAAAAATCCCGAGCATCCCTCCAGCAACACCAACACCCCCCTCTCCCTTCCCCAGAGCCACCTGCGGCTCAGCCAGACTTCTCCCAAACACATTTCTCTTTAAAAGCCCAGATTAAGCCTAAAATTCTGCTGGAGATAAAACCCGGCCCGTTATCAGCAAACGCATCCAGCCCCCCACGCACCGCCAGCCCCTCCTGGAGCGGGGCTGTTTTCCCAGCAGAGCACCGAATCCATCATTCCCGGCCTTTCCTGGAGCAGGGCGATAAATCCTGCCCAGGCCGGGGGTAGGTGAGACCCGAATTTTTCCCCAGCACAAACTCCCTGGAGAATGCAAATTCTGCGCCTTTTCCAGGCGCTGCTCTTTTTTCTCAAGAGGTTCCTGGTCTTTCTGACCATCATTTGAATTTTTTTTCCACCCCTCAGCAGCGTTTTTCAAGCCTGGTCTTCCTGGCCATAATATAATATTTTTTTCCCCACTTTTTGTTTCATGTGTGTAACACTTCCCATCTCCTGTTAAGCTGGAGAGCGGATGGAGCTGAATAACAGATGAAAATATTCCATGGGATTTAAATACAGACTCCCAGAGATATTAAAGAAAGGAATTAATTGCATAAATTAAAGGAATGAATGAGTAACTTAAAAAAAAGTCATTATTCAAGATGTTTTGGCTGATGAGAGAAGCTGGAGTGGCAACCAGTAATGGGTTTGGCTTGGAAAAATCCAAATTCACTTTGAGCTGGTAGAAAGATAAATATATTTAAAATTGAGGCTGTTTTTTAAATATTACAATGGTGAATTTCAGCCTGGACTGGGACTGGCATATAAATATTAAATACAAAAAAATAAGACATGTCTTATTATATGTAAGCATATATAATAATGCTTATATATAATATATATAAGCATTATATATAAATATATATATAATAATGCTTATATATATATATATATATAAGCATTTTGTGGCTGGGGAAAGGGATTTATGGGAATATTTTCAGGGACTCTGCTATGATGGAATAGGAACAGAGGCAAAGCTTGTCCAGGGATAACCTTTAGAAGTGTTGAAATGTCCCTAAAATTCTGGATGCATCAAGATCCTAAAAAGCTGAGAAAAATCTTTCCTACGTGGGGCTTAAATACAAAATCTTACCCGGGTGGTCATTTGTGGCTGCTCCCCCTGACTCCCCACCCTTATCAATAACCCCCGTGTGAGATAGCAGCCCCAGCTGAGCTCTGGCAGGGTTATCAGAGGACAGACAGTAGTTCCTCCAGCCAGAACAGCCAAGGGCTCGGGGTTAAAAGCCAAAGGTCAGCACAGCCACTGCCCAGCGGGGCATGGATTAAATCAAAAATTGTCTGTGAGTGGCATTGCTGCAGAGCAGCCCAAAACATCCATCTGGGAGCTCAGCTTTGGGTATAAATCACCTCTCCTGGGGTGGGGATGGGTTTCCAGGGCTGCTTTGCCTCTCTCAGCATTGCTCCTTGGTGTTGGTGGTGGAAATCCAATGTAGAAAATCCAAGCCAGGTATGTTGAGTTAGGGAAAAGTGGATTTTTTTTTGTCGTTAAAGTTTGGGTTTTTTTTTTTTATGGTTGCAGCTGGAAAACCTCTGAAAATTTTTGCTCTGCTTCATGAAAATCAATTTCAGCCTCTGCCTTTTGCTGATCATTCCCAAATTCACAGCTTTTCCCTTTCCATCAATGCATTAATCATGGCAGGGAGAGAAGGAAGAGCCATAGAATCATTTAAACCTTTGGGGCTGCCAAAACCCCATCACTGCCAAGTCCACTCATAAACCACGACCCTCAAAGGAAGCACCACCTACCAAGGGATAATCCCAAATTTAATTTCAACTATTTCTCCAGGTTTGTTTATTTATTTTTTTAAAAAAATTATGAACAGGACCACACTCCTCAGACCGCTCTTGACTCCAAAATTCCACTTGTTCACGACTGTTTCAATGATGAAATTACAGCTGAGAATGGATTTTATTTAACTTCTGTCTGAATTCCTGGCACCGACAGGTCCAGCTCAAAAAAAAAAAAAAAAAAATTCATCAGCTGTCACATAATTTTGTTCTGCAAGGAGCGAGCTGGACTTAAATTTGTTTCCAGTTAACTGCTATGAGCAGGAATTAAAAAAAAAAAAAATAAATCCAAGCAGCTGGAATCGTGTCTGTGGGATGCAAGGAAAGATTTCCAGACTATTTCCAAAAACTCCAGCTGGTGGCAGCAGCAATTTCTTTTCCACCAAAAGTTAAACAGAAAACTAAAAGCAGAGAGAGAAAAAAAGAAAAAAACCCAAAAAACCCTAGAAAGGATAACTGCAAACAAAGTTGTGGGAAATCTCAGGTGTGCTGCCAGAAAATGAGATTAAAAGTGTTTATTGCTTCCTTAAAATGGGGAAAAAAATAAAAATAAATCCCATTGCTGTTGGATTTAAAGGCACAGCAGAGAGAGCTGATGACAGAGAGGGTTTTTTAGGATAACTGGGGTTTTTCAGGATGACTGTGGATAACTGGGGTTTTTAGGATAGCTGAGGTTTTTGGGATAACTGTGGATAACTGGGTTTTTTTTAGGATAATTGGGGTTTTTGGGATAACTGTGGGTAACTGGGATTTTTAGGATAACTGTGGATAACTGGGTTTTTTAAGGATAACTGGGTTTTTTAGCATAACTACATATAACTGTGGTTTTTCCAAATAACTGTGGATAACTGGGGATTTTAGAATAACTGGGGTTTTTTTAGGATAACTTTTTTTTTTAGGATAACTGTGGTTTTTAGGATAACTGTGGATAACTGGAGTTTTTTAGGATAACTGTGGATAAATGGATTTTTTTAGGATAACTGTGGTTTTTAGATAACTGTGGATAACTGGGTTTTTTTAGGATAACTGTGACAAAAAGACACACAAGCCCACACTTGGATTCTCAGATTCACAAAGGGCAGTGGCCACAGGGTGGGATTTGGGAACAGAAATTCCTCCCCAGGAGGATGAGGCAACCCTGGGACTGATCCCTGGGATATCCACAAATCCACATGGATGTGACATTTTAAGGTGACATTTTGGCTTTGATCTGCACCCCCTCAGATCTTCCTTCCAAGCAAAAAATCTCTGCATTTAAAATTCCTTCAAACCCCACCCTCTCTCCTCCCTTTTCCCTCTGTCTCACCTGTAGCATCTCATCCCCCATTGGATCTCCATTTCCATCTCATCCCCCTTGGATGTCAATATCCATCTCATCCCCC